>NC_135820.1:15642414-15942414 GCF_964213995.1 Mustelus asterias
TAATGACGTCGAATCTTATATTCACCGGAGACATTAAATATTCGGCAGTAACAACTACCAGGGAAGAAGGACTCCAGAGTTCTTAATATTACTTGACATTAAGCATCGTCCCAAGTTTTACATTATAGGGTTAATTTATGTTAGGAGACCTGAAAGCTGTGGTGATCCATTTGGGAAGCCTGGAACATTTCCAGTCCCCGAGGCATGCATGTCTGCAGAAAATGTCTCCAGATACAACAGCTGGAAGCACGGAGCTGCAGTGTCTGCTGGCGAAACTGTGGAGCATCCGCAAAGTGGAGATTATCGTGGATACCAGAAATTGAGGAGTGATCACAGCGCAGGTGAAGACTCCACGGGAAGGAAAGATACGGGTGACCACCAGAGACAGCAATATCTTTCCAGTTAGTGTCGGAACCACCTGTGGCCATACACCTGAAAAAAATGACATACAGCTTTGGATTATGTTGAAGGGAACATCCTCTCAGGCGAATGGACACATTGTTACAAACGGTATCGTTAGCAATAATGGATGAGCTCCCAAAAGCAGCATATAGGGAGTTAAGAATAATGTTGAAAAGCATGACCTCAAAGGTCGTGAACTCAGGACTACTAAAAGTGCCAAGCGTTAGTCAGTGTAGAAATAACAACAGGCATCGAATGAAGAGATGGCATGAGGTAATGGTTTGAGATTCCTAGGATAATGGGGCAAGTTCAGGGGAGGTGGGACCAGTACCAACTGGATGGGTTTCACCTGGGCAGGACCAGGACTGATTACCTAAGGGGCGTATTTGCGAGAATGCTTGGGGATGGTTTAAGCTAAAGTGGCATGGGATCGAAACAAAGTACGGGGAATGAAGGACAGGAACAAAACAAAAAAGTGGAAAAAGAAAAACAATACGGAAAGAAATCAATGGCCAGAATCATACAGAACCACGGTGATAAAAAATAGTGGGAACGGGATAGGTAATGTGAAAAAGAATAGTTTCCACATTCATAATAATGTGGATGAATTACTTGTGCAACTAGATGGGAATCATACAGTTGGGGTTAGATGCAGAAGTAAGCTGAGTCGACAGGGATGGGAAATGAACATTCATGGGTATCCATTCTTGAGGAAGGACTGCCAAAAAGGGCAAATTGGCTGAGGTATATATTTGGTTAAAGAGGAAGTTAACGCAAAATTGAGCGTATTAGCTCCGATTAAGTGGACTTTGTATGTGTTGACCTATGGAACATTACGGGGCAAAACAAAACGTCAGTAGGGTTTGTATATTGACCTGAAACTGGAGTGTTGATGTTGGAAATTTAATCAAACAGGAAATTAGAGATGCATGAGTTAAAGGAACATCTGTAATTACGGCTGATTTTAATGTGCATATTGAATGACCAAGTCAAATTAGAGGTCATAGCATGGAAGAGGTATTCCTGGAATATGTATGATATGTTTTCCTGGACTAACGTTCTGATTAACCAACTAGATATCAGGCCGTCATATACTGGGTTTTGTCCAATAATAAAACAGTAATTGGCAATTTAGTTGTTCGCGAACGTTTGGGGATGAATGACCACAATAAAATAGAATTTTTCATCGAGATTGAGAGGGATGTAGTTAATTTTGAGAGGAGAACACTGAATCATAAGGTAGGAGACTATGATGATATGAGGCATAAGTTGGTGATTATGGATTAAAAATCATTATTTAAAAGGATGGTACTGATGGACAATTGCAAACATTCAAATAATACATGGGTTAACTGCAACAATTGTTTATTCCTGTCTGACAAAAAAGGACAATGTGAAACGTGGCCAAACCATGGCTTACAAAGCAATTTAGAGACATCATTAGACATACAAATGTACCATAAATTGGACTGGGAGCAGTTCAGAAGTCAGCAAGGATAACCGAGGGATTCATTAAGAAGGGGGAAAATAGAGTATGAGAACATGTTTGAAGTGTAAATAAAAAAGGATCGTAAAAGTTTATATAGATACTTAAAGAGCCAAAATTGCTGAAGAGAAATGTAATTTCCTGACTATTAAAAACGGGAATGTAGAGCGTGGAGCAGGGAAACGGCTGAAAAACTCAATATATACTTTGGTTGTGCCTACACAAAGTAGGTCATAAATAAGATATCAGAAATGTTTGGGAACGCAGGGTTTAATGAGAGGAAGGATCTGAAGGAAATCAGTATTAGTTGAGAAATGGTATTGGGAAAAATTGACGCGATTGAAGGCCACAAATCCCCAGAGCCTAATACTCTACATGCAAGAGTAGTTAAGGAGGTGGTCCCAGATATAATGGATGCGCTGTGGTCACTTTTCAAGATCCATAAAATTTGTAATAGTTCCTGCAGATTGCAGGGTAGCTATGTCACCCCAACATATAAAAGGGAGGTGGACTGAAAACAAGGGATTATTGACCATTTACTGGGGAAAACTCGAGCGTCGTTTTCAAATAATTTATAACAAGGTACTTTAAATAGTTGTAGAATCAAGCGGAGACGACATGGATTTACGAAAGGGACATCATGCTTGCTATATCTATTGAAATTAAGAACATAAGAACATACGAAATAAGAGCGGGAGTAGGCGATCTGGCCCTTCGAGCCTGCCCCGCCATTCAACAAGATCATGGCTGATCTGAAGAGAATCAGTTCCACTTACCCGCCTGCTCCCCATATCCCCTAATTCCCTTATCGATCAGAAAACTATCTACCCGTGATTTAAACATATTCAACGATGAAGCTCCAATACTTCAATGGGCAGATAATTCCAGAGATTCACTACCCTCTGAGAGAAGAAGATCCCCCTCAACTCTGTTCTGAACCGGCCCCCCATTATTTTGAGGCTGTGCCCTCTAGTTCTGGTTTCCCTTCTAAGTGGAAAGAATCTCTCCACCTCTACCCTATCCAGCCCCTTCATTATCTTCTTTGTCTCTATAAGATCATCCCTCATCCTTCTAAACTCCAACGAGTACAGACCCAATCTGTTTCATCTCACCTCATAAGCTACACCCCTCATCTCCGGTATCAACCTCATGAAACTTCTCTGCACTCCCTCCAAGGCCGATATATCCTTTCGCAAATAAGGGGACCAAAACTGCACACAGTACTCCAGTTGCGGCCTCACCAGTGCCTTGTACAGTTGCAGCAAGACCTCCCTGCTTTTATATTCTATCCCCCTCGCGATAAAGGCCAACATTCCATTCGCCTTCTTGATCACCTGCTGCACCTGCAGACTGAGTTTTTGCGATTCGTGCACAAGGACACCCAGGTCCCTCTGCACATTCGCACGACGTAATTTTTCTCCATTTAAATAATATTCCAATTTACTATTATTTCTTCCAAAGTGGATAACCTCACATTTGCTAACGTTATATTCCATCTCCCAGATTGTCGCCCACTCGCTCAGCCTATCCAAATCTCTCTGCAGACTTTCCGCGTCCTCCACACAATTCGCTTTCCCACTCACCTTTGTGTCATCAGCAAACTTGAATACCCTAGATTCAGTCCCCTCCTCCAGATCATCTATGTAAATGGTAAACAATTGAGGCCCCAGCACCGATCCCTGCGGCATGCCACTGGTCACCAACTGCCAACCAGAAAAGCACCCATTTATCCCAACTCTCTGCTTCCTGTTAGATAACCAATCCCCAATCCACGCCAACACCTTACCCCTAAATCCGTGTACCCCAATCTTCTGCAGCAACCTTTTGTGAGGCACCTTATCGAACGCCTTCTGGAAATCTAAAAACACCACATCCACCAGTCCCCCTCTGTCAACCGCACTAGTGACATCTTCATAAAAGTCCAGTAGATTCGTCAAACACGACTTTCCCTCATGAATCCATGCTGCGTCTGCTTGATCGAGCCATTCTTATTCAGGTGCTCTGTTATTTCCTCTTTAATAATGGACTCTAGCATCTTCCCAACTACGGACCTTAAGCTAACCAGCCTGTAGTTAACCGCCTTTTGTCTACTTCCTTTTTAAAACAGCGGCGTAACAGTAGCTGTTTTCCAGTCAGCCGGCACTACCCCAGAGTCCAGCGAATTTTGATAAATTACAACTAACGCATCTGCTATTCCCTCAGCCATTTCTTTCGGTACCCTGGGATGCATTCCATCCGGGCCCGGGGACTTGTCTACCTTCAGTCCTATTAGTCTACCAAGCACTTCCTCCTTAGTAACAGTAATTGTATTAAGGACCTCCCCTCCCACCAATTCTCGATCTCTAATATTCGGCAAACTATTTGTGTCTTCCACCGTGAAGACCAACACAAAGAACTTATTTAAAATGTCAGCCATTTCCTCGTTTTCCACTATTAAATCCCCCCTCTCATCTTCCAAGGGTCCAACATTCACTCGAGCCACTCTATTCCTTTTTATATACTTGTAAAAACTTTTACCATCTTTTTTTATATTTTGAGCTAGTTTCGTTTCATAATCTATCTTTCCTTTCTTAATCGCATCCTTAGTCGTTCTTTGTTTTTCTTTAAAGCTTTCCCAATCCATTAATTCTCCACTATTTTTGGCCACTCTGTACGCATCTGATTTTATTTTAATACTCTCCTTTATTTCCTTCGTTATCCAAGTCCGGTTATCCTTTTTCTTACAGTCCTTCTTATCACCGGAATATATTTTTGCTGAGTACTTAAAAAAAATCTCCTTAAAGATCCTCCACTGTTCCTCAGCTGTCCTACCTAACAGTCTGCTCGCCCAGTCTACATTAGCCAATTCCACCCTCATCCTATCGTACTCCCCTCTGTTCAAGCAGAGGACACTGGTTTGGGACCCTACTTTCTCACCCTCCATCTGTATCAGAAATTCCACCATATTATAATCACTCATTCCAAGAGGATCCTTCACAAGAAGATCCTTAATCCCACCTGTCTCATTGCACAGAACCAGATCCAAGATAGCTCGCTCTCTCGTAGGTTCTGGAACATACTGTTCAATGAAACAATCCCGACAGCAATCCCGAGGGCAATCTTCGAGGATGTAACCAGTAGAGCTGATGAAGAAGAGCCAGTGGATTTGGTTTTACTTGGACTTTGAGGAGATTGTCAACGAAGTCCCACATAAGAGACTAGTGTGTAAAATTAAAAGTACATGAGATTGCAGGTAATCGATTCATATGGATAAAATACCCATTGGCAGACAGGGAAAAAAAATTGTTGCAATAATTGGATCATTTCCTGAATGACAATCAGGAAATAATGGCGTAGCGCAGGGACTGGTGAGAGGACACAAGCTAATAAAAATATATGTGGATGAAGTAGTTGAGGAAGCTAAACGTAATGGCTGGAATTTTACTGGCATGCCTGCACTGATTCCGGGGGTGGACGAGGCTCAGAGAGTGGCATTCTCCATTGGCCTCGGGCGAGATCGTACGAACCTCAGGCAGATGTGTCGGTAAAATTCTGCCCAATACCTCAAATTGCCGATGGCAAACGCTGGGTGGGAGGGTGAGCGTGAAGAGGTTGCAGAGATGCTTCAGTGTGATTTGGACAAGCTGAATGAGAGGGCAAATGTGTGGGCAGATGTAAGATAATGTGGATAAATGTGTGGTTATCAACTTTAGTAGTAAGAATATGAAGGCAGATTATTTTCTGAATAACAATAAATGAAGACAGGAGGGTGTGCACCGACCGGTGTGTCCTTATACACCATTCGCTGAAGGTAAGCATGTAGGTGCAGCAGACGGCAAATAAAGGAAATGATATGTTGGCCTTCGTAGCGAGATGATTTGACTGGAGGAGCAGATCTGTCCTGGTGCAATTATCGAGGACATTGGTGTGATCACAACTGGAATATTATATGCAGTTTGGGTCTCGTCACCAGAGAAAGGATGTTCTTACTGTAGATGGAGTGCAAAAAAGGTTACCAGACTAATTCCTGAGATGGCAGGACTGAAGTATACTGATTAAGTCAGCTCGGATTATATTTTCTGGACTTTAGAAAAATGAGAGGGAATTTCATTGAGACCGATGTAATCTGTTCAAGCAGGGCAAGAGAGTCTATAAGCAGCAGGATGTTCCTGATGGTCAGGGGTGTCTAGAGTCAGGTGCTGCAATCTCTGGATACAGGGTAGACCGTATAGGGCAGAGCTGAGGAGAAATTCCTTCACCCAGAGAGTGTTCCGCCTGTGGAATTTGCAACCATAGAAATCAATTGATGCGAAAATATGGTAAGTGTTCAAGACGCTATTTGGGGGAAGGGATCAAAAATATTGGGGAAGAAGCCGGCAGGCTATTTAGCTGGATGATCAGCCATGATCATAATGAATGGCAGAGCAAGCTCGAAAAGCCGATTGGCCTACTGCTTCTCGTGTTTAGTATGATTATGTGATCTTTGGACTGTTCCATAATTCTCTGTTTTCTCGATGAAATCGAGGACATAGTAACCCCGCTTGATTGCTACCCCTTCCACAAACCTTCAATCCCTCCACCACCGACAAACTGTGACAACAATGTGTACCACCTAACAGGATTCAGTCAAGGTACTCACCAAGGTTCCTTTGGCAGCATCTTCCAAACCCATGACCGCTCCCACCTAAAGTAGACAAGGGCAACAGATACCTGGAACATCACCACCTGAGGATTCACCTCCAAGTCACTCACCATCCTGACTTGGAAATTTATCACCATTCTCTCGCTGTCCCTGGTTCGACATCCTGGATTGCTCACAGTACCAGCAATGTGTGCATATTTACACTTTGGGGACTGCAGCAGTTAAGAAGGCAGCTTCTGACGGTCAATCTGGGGATGGACACTAAACGTTGTCCAAACCAGTGAAGTACACAACTGCAAGTTCAGTGGTAGATTATTGGATTTTCATTTGTGCCGCTATGCTCCAGTTTCAAGTTTGGCTGATTTATTCCTTGTATCTTCATTCCCTCAGTATATGCTTTCAAAAGTTAAAATGCATTCGGTGTTATCTTCTTCAAGCCACTGCCCCTTTTAATTACTCCACCTTGCTTCACCCCCTTTTTTAAAATTCCAACCTTAAAGTTACAAAGCCAATGCTCAGACCGGACTGAAAACCTTATTTCATTCTTTGCTTGCTCCAAAAATCAAATTCAACATCCAATTGAATCGAATTCATTGTCCCCTCATGAAAGACAAACAAGTTCTAAGTTGATAAGGTAAGACATTGCATTCTATCGTGGGCTTGATCGCAGCCAAACGGCAGAGAATCGCCCGTTCCCGACAGTCACCACCACTCCCACCCTCGATTCATCCTCCCCGCTGTCATCAGAAGGTTGACACGTGACCGGCATTCTGGCAATTAAAGGAATGCTGCTGACGATTGGGTGGGGGCGCGAGATCTGGCATGAGAGAATCAAGTGCCTCTCGTGACCAGAGATCGGAGAGCAAAAACTTTGAAAAGGATGCGTCAAAAGCCATATGAGTAACTCATGGAGGAGAGGGAAGAGAACATGGAGGCTCAATGAGAAAGTAAAAGAGAAGTTTCACATTTATTTATAGTAGAGACTTGTATAATCTTTTATGATGTTTGAGGCTCAGTTGTAGTTGCATTCAATTTTCCTGTGATAAAATCATCTCAGCTGTGCCTGGATTTTTTCAAGAACACAATGCTAGGTTTGGACAGCAGCTACCCTGTCTTTAGTCTGAACGTCGGTAGGCAGATTGAAATGGAAACAGAAAGAGCTAATCTGACAAATTAGCCAGCAATACTTCATTCCTCCATAATCTTCCAACATTCAGGTATATGAACATTCCAGGTTGTTTACACCACAAGAAAAAATAACCAACCGTTCGGCATTATTCCAGAGGGATCTGATTGAAAAAACTGAATTTTAGTAGAAAGGGATGAGAATCGATTACTCTGCCCAATTCTGCTGTCCATATTATCAACAGGTTGTTGAGCCACAAGAGAGAATGAAATAAAACACAAAGATAAAAAGAGAAATGCGAGTTTGTATGCTGTAATTCTCTCACATTTCACGACAAATTTCCATAAATACAATTTGCTTCAACTGTCGTTGCATTTTCTGACCAAACAAATTGCGATGTATTACTTCCTTCTTTATTGAAGCAACTTTAGAATTAATGTAAACGGATACTTGACTCCATTCTTCAGTTCCTGCCTGATCTTACTTTGAGTTACTGCGTAAATAAATGTGTTTGTACACGAACTGAGAAGCTTTAGCATGCTTCCTGCATTGTAAGCAATATTTATTGGGTCAGCCCAGCTCGTAACAATGATTGAGTTTTTAATTTTCTCATATATTGCCATGATCACTTCTGTCAACCACAGAAGGATAAAACTTCCGGACACACAGAAAAGTAAAATCATTGATTTATTTCGACTTTCCATCTCTGGGTCTTTATGTTTCTCTGCATTGCCTAGACAGTGGAGTTTCCTCCTTACTTTACTCGACGCTAGAACGTGTCTGGCAGTCAGAACATTTAACAACAAGATCAGAAAGAAAGGCAGTAGTGGGGTAGCGATATTCTTAAACCAGAAGAATGCCAGCCACCCGGGAAGAATATAACACTCTTGTTTTTGTATACAGCCAATAGGACCATGATATTCATAAGATTCATATATGAAGTAATAGGGAATGTTAGTGCATGAACTCAAAATATACACCGTTCCTATCACCATTCTCGCCGTTTTCACTGTGGAGTATTTGATTTTGAAATTCTGGCAACAAATGGAAACAAAGCGATCAAAAGTGAAAGCGACTGTTAACCAGACAGAACAATCTAGGTTTAGAAATAACATCACATTCTGAAGTATGCAAGGGACAGTGTGGGGCATGTAGGAGTAAATTGCCTTAAAGATGAACGATGTGACGACACTGAAGAAGATGACCAGGAGATCTGCTGCTGCCATGGCTACTAGATAGCTGGTGATACATTTACTGAGTCCACATCTTCCTCGGCAAAGAATTATAATCGTCAATAAATTACCTTAAAGGAAACAAAAATACAATACAAAGATGTGTTGTACTGCTGGAACAAATAATAACGAACTGATAGTTCAAACAGAGTTTAGTTTCGGCTAAATTAGTGAAGACAACGACAGGTTAACATGCAATGTGGTCCTGTGACAACCCACACCTTTCTAATAAAAGCAAACTCCTGCGGATGCTGGAATCTGAAACCAAAAGAGAAAATGCTGGAAAATCTCAGCAGGTCTGGCAACATCTGTAAGGAAAGAAAAGAGCTGACGTTTCGATTCCAGATGTCTCTTTGTCAAAGGCTATTTTGGTGTCACTCCATTTTACATTTCTCCTGTGTGAAATCCTAAGTATATTGTACACCCGCCTTTGATTCCCCATCCCCAACATCAGCAATTAACAGGGACCACTTGCATAGTTCCCTGAAGTCAGTTAGTCTCTGTAGAACTGCACCCCACCTTCATCAGTGCATTCACGGAAATGAGGAGCAGAAAACTATAAGCAACGATTGTGGGCAGCAAATAAACTTCTGAATGACAAAGGTTCGGTGAACATTTATTTAAAAAAATACACCGAAGTTACAGCAGTGACTTGACCTCCGCGAGCTCTTTCGTGCTGTGCTTTGTGAATTTAAAGACAATCAGTTATGAATTAGATGAAGGGTCCTCTTAAAATAAAGCCGGGTGTTCCTTTGTTTCATTGAAGTGTTCGTGCAAAATCGATTATCACGTGCTCCAGTGTGAAACTTCAGTAAGGATTACAATGTCAGGCTTAGTATTCTTATCCTGGACTAAGTCGAACAACCCATCCCATAATATCAGAAAATCTGTCATATAATGTTTAACAATCACTTCACTATCCAGAGTTAAATGATGGATGCTTGCATTTAACTGTTAGATATATGCAATTTATTCTCTATCTGATAAAGAAACAGACATATTCCATCAGATCTACATCACTCCCACACTTATTTCATTTAGAATGTTGTCATAATTCTGGTGATTCATTGATATGAAGACAAACAATTGCAATTATTGAGGCTGCCTCTTGTATTCATTGTCAAAATTCTGACCCCCTCTGTTGCAAGACACGTTACCTTACGAAGCCATTGTGGATTTGTTTATTTGCGAAAAGCAATCTCGAACTTCATATTCCGCATAGTCTTCCTTACGGTAGCTGTAGGTAGTTACCGGGAAGACAGCAATATCGCAATCTGCAAACTCTGAATTACAATCTGTGTCACTGAATTGTGGAAGAAATGTTAATGACATTAGCATGTAACACATTCTGCTAAATGAAGTTCACTGGAGCCAAAGTAAGAACTAACATGAAAAAAAATGCATCTTTATCAGATTCATAACTACCATGGCAATAATCTTAAACATCGATTGGTTCCAAAATAACATTATAATGACGTACCAAGAATTCCCACGGGCGCAATGATGCAATCGAAAACAAATCGGGTTTGGAAAAGTATCAGTATCCTTTCTATGGTTGACATTGTTACCTGCGAAATTCAGTGGTTGGTGCCTGTTTGAAATAAATCTTACGAATCAACCCTTTCGCACCGTGTGCTCCAAACCAGTTTACCTTTATACTTCCTGGAATCGCTTTTGTTTTGATGAAGAAATACCCAAGATAATTATTGGTTGCCGTCATCTTAACATATTAACACAGTCTCTATGATAATTCATAGAATTTTTCTCTTGAGATTATTGGAGTCCATAATAAACAGGGTATTTTTAAAAATCTCAGTATGTCTTTCTTCCCCGTTCTGTAATGCATTTGAACGATCTGAAAGGATATTTTATATTGAAACCTGCAATACAGCCATAAAGAAGCAGCAGTTCACTTCTGGTATTGTTTAGCATCAAGTACATTCGTGAAATGTTTCAAATGACTCATTAAACCGATTTCAACACCTCAAAACAGATCATTAGAATGAAAGATACATTTTAGGAGACAATTGTTCGCTGTTTGGTACTCGTTTTCAGTAAGATAAGAACACCTCACTGCAGATGAATGGAGAATGTTTCCCCTGGCGAGGCGATCCAAAATCAGGGGACACCGTCTGAAAATGATTTGCAGGCCATTTACGAATAGGATAAGGAGGTATTCTTCTCTCAAAGGGTGGTTAATGTTTGGAATTTTCTGTCCCAGATGGTTGTTGATACTCAGTCATTGGACCCTTTTAAGGTTGTGATCGATAGGTTTCAATGGTTACATGGATAATGCAGAAAAATATTGTTGAAATGGAAGATGATCCATGAGCTCAGCGAATGTTGGAGCAGCCTCCAAGGGCTGAATGTCCTACTTTTAGCATCATAGAATCCCTACAGTGCAGAAGGAGGCCTTTCGGCCCATCGAATCTCCAACTACCTCAATCCCACCCGATTCCCATAACCACACATATTTACTTTGCCAAGCCCCCGACACTAGTGTCAAATTAACATGGACAATCAACCTCACCCGCACATATTTTGACTGTGGGAAGAACCCGGAGCACTCTGAGCAAACACACGGAGACACGGAGAAAATGTGCAAACTCCTCACAAAGAGTGAGCGGAGGCCGGAATTGAACCCGGGTTCCTGGCGCTGTGAGGCAGCAGTGCCACCGTGCCGCCCAGATTTCCTATCTTTTCGTCACCAGTGCAAAATATGTGCAAATATCTGCTGTGAACTCAATTCTGGGAAACATTCAAATACCCACCTTGGTGGACTATTTCAGGTAACTCTCAAAAAATAGTACCAAGTCTACTTATCAATCTCCCATGCAACCAACGATTTGAGCTTTGCATTTCTCTGTGCTGAGGTGTGGTAATTCCACAGTCTTTACACAAAGCAGGTCAGCTTTGACCTTGCATGACAAGCTAAGGCCGAAAGTAGTCGAGTTAACGTGACAGGCGTTAATAGACATATTTTCGACAAGTACTTCCCCTTCTAGGATGTTTTGCTATCGGACTCTCAGAACTGGATTACACTCGGCGTCTCTCGTTTTTCAGGATTCCCGGAGCTGTGATAAACTTAACGCCTCTCTACTCCTGGGTTCCTGAATCTGGGGTACACTGCGGGCCTCTTAGCTCCGGAGGTGGGATACACTGGGTTTCTCTCTGCTCCCGGATTCGTGGAACTGCGAATGAATGGGCGTCTCTCCTCTTTGATTCCCCATGCTGGGAAAAACCTGCATCTCTCTCTTCTCCTGGAATCTCGGAGCTTTAATACACTGAACAATGAGAACAAAGAACAAAGAACAGTACAGCACAGGAACAGGTGACCCTCCAAGCCCGTGCCGCTCCCTGGTCCAAACTAGACCATGCTTTTGTATCCCTCCATTCCCACTCCGTTCATACGGCTGTCTGGATAAGTCTTAAACGTTCCCAGTGTATCCGCCTCCACCACCTTGCCTGGCAGCGCATTCCAGACCCCCACCACCCTCTGTGTAAAATATGTCCTTCTGATACCTGTGTTAAACCTCCCCCCCTTCACCTTGAACCTATGACCCCTCGTGAACGTCACCACCGAACTGGGGAAAAGCTTCCCACCGCTCACCCTATCTATGCCTTTCATAATTTAATACACCTCTATTAAGTCTCCCCTCAGCCTCCGTCTTTCTAGGGAGAACAACCCAAGTTTACCCAATCTCTCCTCATAACTAAGCCCATCCATACCAGGCAACATCCTGGTAAACCTCCTCTGTATTCTTTCCAACGCCTCCACGTCCTTCTGGTAGTGTGGCAACCAGAACTGGACGCAGTATTCCAAATGCGGCCGAACCAACGTTCTATACATCTGCAACATCAGACCCCAACTTTTATACTCTATGCCCCGTCCTATAAAGGCAAGCATGCCAAATGCCTTCTTCACCACCTTCTCCACCTGTGACGTCACATTCAAGGATCTGTGGACTTGCACAACCAGGTACCTCTGCGTATCTACACCCTTTATGATTCTGCACTTTATCGTAGAGCTCCTCCCTACATTACTTCTACCAAAATGCATCACTTCGCATTCATCAGGATTGAACTCCATCTGCCATTTCTTTGCCAAAATTTCCAGCCTATCTATATACTTCTGTAGCTCATCTGACAATGCTCCTCACTATCTGCAAGTCCTGCCAATTTTGTGTCGTCCGCAAATTTACTGATCACCCCAGTTACACCTTCTTCCAGATCGTTTATATAAAGCAGATGTCCCAATACAGAGCCCTGCAGAACACCACTAGTCACAGGCCTCCAGCCGGAAAAAGACCCTTCCACTACCACCCACTGTCTTCTGTGACCAAGCCAGTTCTCCACCCATTTAGCCACCTCCCCCTTTATCCCATGAGATCCACTGGACCTCTCTCTCCTACTAGATTCCTGGTACTGCGATAATCTGCGCCTTTCACGACACCCATATTCTCGGATTTGGAATATAATGCCCATCTCTCTGCTTTCAGATTCCCGGAGCTGGAATTCACTGGACATCTCCCTTCTCCGGGACTCCTGGAGCTGGATACTACGAGGCCTTTATCTCTTCCTGGAGTCCCGGATCTCCGGTACACTAGGGGTCTCTATGTTACAGGATTCCTGGTGACGGGATGCACTGGGCGTCTTTACGACAGGATTCCCCGAGCTGGGATGCACTCGGTGTCTCTCTGCTCCTGCAGTCTAGGAGTTGGGATAAAGTGGACAGCTTTCTGCTTCTGCGTCTGTGGAGTGGGGATACACAGGACATCTCTGTGCTCCTGGATTCCATGTGCTGAGATACTCAATGGGTCTTTCTATTCTATGACTTTGCAATTTGGGCATACTGGACATCTATCTGTCCAGGATTTCCGGACCTGTAGCAATATCGGAGTGTGAGTGTGGTTAGCCAATGTACTGAACAGAATCGCACAAAGAAGACCACAGGGATGGACGATAAGAAAGACAAGGGAACAGAGGTGATGGCGAGCTGAAATTTGTCAGGAATGTTCCTGGAGATTTCTACATTTCTGCAGCCCAAATGAATGGAGATGGAACCAGCAAAGGGCAATCGATTGACTGGAGCTGGTGAAGAATGTCAAAGAAACGAAGGGACAAAGGATGGAGTAAGCTAATCCTCAAAAAATAATGACAAGTGGATCAGCCAAACTGGCATGGTGAAAGTGGCTGTTTCTTTATTTATGAGGATGGACAAAGACATTGCGGGAGGAAGTTGAAGCAAAATCCTCTGTAGCCAGTGGAGAAGAAACTCACGCTCCAAAATTTGAAATCTTGCATGAGTCAGCATATCACAATTCTGGACATCCGGCAGGAGATGGCCAGTATATTCCAGCTTGAAGAATCCGCGGACATAGAGATTCCCAGTGCATCTCAGCTCTGTGAATCTGGAGCAAAGAGGCGCCCATTGTGCATCGAGCTCCAGAAATCCTGGCAAAGAGACGCTCTTTGTTTCCCAGTTCCTGGAATCCGGGAACAGAGAGCCAGTCAGCGAATTCCTGCTCCGGGATGAGATACATCCCGGTGAAGAGAAGCAGTGGAAAGGATGCTCCAACTGAAGATAGCGGAAATTCGCTTTTTAATCGACCCCATCCATCCGCAGTTCCCCTCCCATCCCCATCCCTCACAATGTCATCCAGTGGGAAAGCATTGCAATCATAGGCGCATATCCGAGTCTGGAACTGACTTTAACAATGGGAGTGGTAAATAATTATGAAATCATACAATCACGACAGGGCAGAAGGCGAACATTTGGCCAATCACATCAGCTGTGACTCCCCCTAAGAGCATCTTACCCAGGCCCAGATCCGCCCTATATCTGGAACATCACGCATTTAGCATAGCCAATCCACATAACCGACACATCATTTGAATGTGGGAGGTAACACGGGCACCGAGACGCAACACATGCAGACACGGAAAGAACGTGCAAATTCCACACAGACAGTCAGCCAAGGTTGGAATTGAACCCGGGTCACTATTGCTGTGAGGCAACCGTGCCAACTATTGTGTCGACATGCCGCCAATGAGTCTACGTGATGTCGCCATTCATCGATTGCTTTCGGCCTTGGTTTTTCCTGCCAAGGTCAAAGCTGACCTGCTTCCTCTCAGGAGTGTGTAATACCGCAAATTAGCACACCATACAACCAAACAGGTAATAATCACATTGGTGATTCCATTGGACATCACTCAACATTTTGCTTTTCAAATTTATCTCAATTACCCAATATTTGTCATTTGTTCTCTTTGTCTATATAGTAAGAACATAGGAACAAGAGCAGGCCATTCGGCTGAACAGGCCTGTTACATCATTCAGTGAGATGCTAACTCCATTGATTAATTCCAAGTGCCTTCCTTTGGCCCGTGTCTCTTGCTATCTTTGCTAACAAAAACACTTATCTCAGATTCAAAAATGGAAACTGATCTAACATCAACTGCCATTTGTGGAAGAGAGTCTAGAAACTCTACCACGATTTGTGTGCTCAAGTGTTTGCTAAAATGTTTTATTTTATATTATGCTCTGTTGTTCCATCTTCTCCAAACATTGAAAACATTTGTCAAGATCTACCCTGACTGTTCATATTAGTTTCTTGAAGACTCCGATCAAATCAACCCACAACCTTCTAAATACTAGAGAATATAGGTCTAATTTGTATAATGAATCCTCATAATTAAACCTTTGAATTCCCGTATTCTTTCTTGCAAGAATTTGCTGCACTCATTCAAAAGCCAATATACGTTTCTTAACGTGTGATGCCAGATCTGCTAACAGTACTCCAAGTAAGATCTAAACAGTGTTTTGTAAAGTTGCAGTATAACTGCTGCGTCCTTATACTCTTGTCTTCTCGTCTTCTTGTCTTCAACATTAAGAGCGTTCAAATGGTTATTAGATAAACATATGGATGATATTGGAATAGTGTAGGTTAAATGGGCTTTAGATTCGTTTCACTGTCGGCGCAACATCGAGGGCCGAAGGGCCTTTACTGCGCTGTAATGTTCTATGTTCTATGTTCTATAACAGCCAGCATTCCATTCGCCTTCTTGATTATTTTCTGCACCTATTCGTGGCATTTTGAAGATCTATGCAGCTGAACCACCAAGTCTCTAAGTGCCTTTACTGTATTTAACTTCATTCCATCTAGAACGTACATTGATCTATCGATTTTCGGTCCAAAATGAACAGCCCCACACTCGGTTACATTATAGCCCATCTGCCACACTTTTGCCCATTCACATAAGTCTATCAATATCCCATTCCATTGTCCTGCTCTCATCTAAACTTTCCACCGTGCTGCTTATTTTTTTGTTATCGGGAAATTAAGATACATATCTTTGTATGACATTATCAAAACCATTAAAAAATAACGTGAATTAATTAGGATCTGATTTGAAATTGTATTAGAAAAGACCATGATCTATAAACCAACTCATAATCTTCAACAAGCTCTATTGCTTGTCCTGAAGTTTTAAAACCTTGTTCCTCCACATGAGTTCTTATCATTGCAGGTTTGCTTCTCTAAAGGGCTCATAGGTTTCTTCAATTTTTAATGCTCTCAATGACCTCTCAACATTATTTTGTTCAAACCTTCCACATTCAATATAAGCCTGTCTGAAATGGTTCGTTACAATTGAAAATAAAGTCTGTACACCACCAATTCCCATTCATAAGCACTCATTATGGCTTTCGTGACTGTACCATACTCCCCAGGCATTTCGTCTAACCAAGGTACATTGATTTCACTCGACCTACCTACAGTTGTACTCTATAAGAGCAATGCGCACATATCTTGCGACCTTTTCATTTGTCTGGCTATTACCTCAAAGGAGTTTTAAAAAGATGTCTCGTCGTCCTTTTTGTCAGGTTTTGGAGTTGGTGCACAAATGAAAAACACATCTCCCCATTAGGCTCATGTCAAGAACTTCTGCCTTCGTCACCCGGCTCCGGTGTACCTGTTGCATCTCCTTGCGTTTTAAGATGGAAATATCTCTTTATCCTTTTCTCTTTCTGCAGCTGCTAACTTCTGAAATTCAAGTTCCCTTGAAAAAAGCTCTCTTTTTGTTATTTACTCTCCAGGCCTCTCGTCCTTTTCGTACTTCCCACTGTATAACAACTTTAAGCTTGTATTTTTATTTTGATTCTTTGCCTTCTTTTTTTCTTTTTCCGGCATTTCCAATCGCTTCAATTGGAGTTGAGGCTAAATTTGTACTAATTCAATATACTGACTTCGAAATACTTGGTCTGTCTGAAAACGTTTGTACATTTATACGTGTTGTTATTCCTTGAATCATCAGTTTTTTTATCCACTGCAGGTGTTCTTAATGGTAGCATGTTCATTAATTACATCCACGTACTTTTAGGTACACTATTCAGACCTTCCAAGGTTAGAATGTCTTCTTCCAAAGATATCTTGGCCTGGTCACCAGCCATTGTTCAGTCACATTACTTTACGTTATGCACCTCCCAACTTAGTTCCATGCTTCACTCATGCTCGTTACGTTTGAAAAGTCACAAATACCCCGTATCCAAGGAACTATTTTTTAAAATATTCCCACCCTCGTGAAAGATGCATTAATGGTTGTCCGAAAGCCCAAATAATAACACGGGACACCAGTTCATTGGTGTGTTAATATATATTATTATAATGTGGGGAACAATATACAAGCAAGTAAGGAAAGGTCCAGTTGTTGTGTGAACAATGAATAAAGACACAGGTGACAGAAAGATTAAAATACACTAATAAACCTAAGTCCACTGGTGACTATACACACATAATGTTGCATCGAACAATCCCTTGGACCAGAACTACTTCCATTTGCAGTACTCTGAGACAGTTCTATTTTCCCCAAACAACATTCAAAATGTGGTAATTCTATGAATTATTTCCAGCAAATAATTACCAGACCCATGTTAAGATGGCCACGTCTGTGGAATAAAAAGTCCTTAGGATCAGTCAAGATGGAAAATGGTTCTGTCTTCTTGAAGACTATATTTGCCTCTGCTGTGGTTCTCATTACTCCTTCATTAATATTCTACATTTGCAACATTTCTTTCCATTTGGAGTTATCAACCCAGTGGAATCGGCTCATGGAAGATATGTGTCAATTTCCTTTTGTATCCAATTTGTAGTCACCCCTTCTCGAGCCCCACTGTATACTCCAGTCTCATTCGCCAATATTTATTTTTCCACTCAGATTAATTCCCATCTTTTTTTTCACCATACGACTGCCTGGTTTGTTTTATTTTATCTGTCGTTTGATTTTTAAACAAATCTTAATTTTCCCCATTTCTAAGTAGTAGGTTTTTTTTGCTGTAAAGGATCTTCAGCTAAGGTTCCGGGGCCCAATAGGTTTGGTTGTGATTCCTATGAGCAGTTCAAATATCTGTTCTTACGTCAGTTTGTTAGTACGTTTAATTTGTGGTAGGTATTTTCTGCATCTGGCCGGGAGGTGAACATGTCCCTAATTATGTAACTAGGTGAAGAAATTCAGAGCAATAGTCGCCCTATAGTGATACGTCTTTGTTGAATGTTGTTTTGAAATTGTTCGCGAGCAGTTCAAATATCTGTTCTTACGTCAGTTTGTTAGTACGTTTAATTTGTGGTAGGTATTTTCTGCATCTGGCCGGGAGGTGAACATGTCCCTAATTCTGTAACTAGGTGAAGAAATCCAGAGCAATAGTCGCCCTATAGTGATACGTCTTTGTTGAATGTTGTTTTGAAATTGTTCGCGAGCTACTGTCGATGCACCTGGAAATAATTCTTCCTACGATCGGGAAAGATGACCCAATTCGTTACACTAAGGGTAGATATTGGTGTAACAATGTCGGCAGATTTTTGAATGTCATCCAAGTGTTCCAAAATCGGACTACTTCCTTTGATTCTGAAAATGTATCTGATAGGGCGGAATGCAATTATTTGTTTCATGCATTCTGCAGCTTTGAATTGCTGGGGAATTTTGTGAAATGGATTCAGATACGTTTTAGGAATTCCATGTTGATCATGCTCACAAATGGCGAGATGTCTGTAAAGTTTGTTTATCATGATGTGGAGATGCCGGCGTTGGACTGGGGTAAACACAGTAAGAAGTTTAACAACACCAGGTTAAAGTCCAACAGGTTTATTTGGTAGCAAAAGCCACACAAGCTTTCGAGGCTCTGAGCCCCTTCTTCAGGTGAGTGGGAATTCTGTTCACAAACAGAACTTATAAGACACAGACTCAATTTACATGAATAATGGTTGGAATGCGAATACTTACAACTAATCCAGTCTTTAAGAAACAAAACAATGGGAGTGGAGAGAGCATCAAGACAGGCTAAAAAGATGTGTATTGTCTCCAGACAAGACAGCCAGTGAAACTCTGCAGGTCCACGCAACTGTGGGAGTTACAAATAGTGTGACATAAATTCTGATTCTAGGATCGCATGATAAAGACTCAGGAGGAAAAAAGCAGAAATATTTATGTGAAATAGTGTGACATAAACCCAATATCCCGGTTGAGGCCGTCCTTGTGTGTGCGGAACCTGGCTATCAGTTTCTGCTCCGCGACTCTGCGCTGTCGTGTGTCGCGAAGGCCGCCTTGGAGAACGCTTACCCGAATATCAGAGGCCGAATGCCCGTGACCGCTGAAGTGCTCCCCAACAGGAAGAGAACAGTCTTGCCTGGTGATTGTCGAGCGGTGTTCATTCATCCGTTGTCGCAGCGTCTGCATAGTTTCCCCAATGTACCATGCCTCGGGACATCCTTTCTTGCAGCGTATCAGGTAGACAACGTTGGCCGAGTTGCAAGAGTATGTACCGTGTACCTGGTGGATGGTGTTCTCACGTGAGATGATGGCATCTGTGTGTCGCAACAGACACCTCCAGACGCTGAAAGATGCCCTCATAAGAACAGGATATGGCGCTAGACTCATTGATCAACAGTTCCAACGCGCCACAGCGAAAAACCGCACCGACCTCCTCAGAAGACAAACACGGGACACAGTGGACAGAGTACCCTTCGTTGTCCAGTACTTCCCCGGAGCGGAGAAGCTACGGCATCTCCTCCGGAGCCTTCAACATGTCATTGATGAAGACGAACATCTCGCCAAGGCCATCCCCACACCCCCACTTCTTGCCTTCAAACAACCGCACAACCTCAAACAGACCATTGTCCGCAGCAAACTACCCAGCCTTCAGGAGAACAGTGACCAAGACACCACACAACCCTGCCACAGCAACCTCTGCAAGACGTGCCGGATCATCGACACAGATGCCATCATCTCACGTGAGAACACCATCCACCAGGTACACGGTACATACTCTTGCAACTCGGCCAACGTTGTCTACCTGATACGCTGCAAGAAAGGATGTCCCGAGGCATGGTACATTGGGGAAACTATGCAGACGCTGCGACAACGGATGAATGAACACCGCTCGACAATCACCAGGCAAGACTGTTCTCTTCCTGTTGGGGAGCACTTCAGCGGTCACGGGCATTCGGCCTCTGATATTCGGGTAAGCGTTCTCCAAGGCGGCCTTCGCGACACACGACAGCGCAGAGTCGCGGAGCAGAAACTGATAGCCAGGTTCCGCACACACAAGGACGGCCTCAACCGGGATATTGGGTTTATGTCACACTATTTCACATAAATATTTCTGCTTTTTTCCTCCTGAGTCTTTATCATGCGATCCTAGAATCAGAATTTATGTCACACTATTTGTAACTCCCACAGTTGCGTGGACCTGCAGAGTTTCACTGGCTGTCTTGTCTGGAGACAATACACATCTTTTTAGCCTGTCTTGATGCTCTCTCCACTCCCATTGTTTTGTTTCTTAAAGACTGGATTAGTTGTAAGTATTCGCATTCCAACCATTATTCATGTAAATTGAGTCTGTGTCTTATAAGTTCTGTTTGTGAACAGAATTCCCACTCACCTGAAGAAGGGGCTCAGAGCCTCGAAAGCTTGTGTGGCTTTTGCTACCAAATAAACCTGTTGGACTTTAACCTGGTGTTGTTAAACTTCTTACTAAGTTTGTTTATCAGCAGAGAACTAGGCATTGTAGCAGCTCACCCCTCCGTTTTGGGGCCTTACTTATTCAGTCACGAGCTGAGGCTATTAAATCCGATCTTCAGTTGTATGTGTTGTGATCTGTCGAAAGACAGTTTTACGCAGATGATGTGCTGCTCCCCTTGAGCCAATTGTCCCTGTCCTGGCAGATATTGATGCGACAGCGAGATACAGTTTTTTCTCGGTTTACAAGTTTGATTTAATAAACTGAGAGGGTTAAGTTGAGGGGCGCACCCCCACTATGTTCCCGCCTCCCGTTTAGGTGGTTCTGATCGGGGTTATTGAACTGGGTATTTATATCACCACCGATTTTAGGCAATTGTATGAAGTTAATTTTCCTTTTCCTTTGGCAAAAGAGTAAGGTGCCATCTGCATCATTGGCCATCCTTACCGAATGTTTTGGCGAGCTGAGACTGCTTGATTAAAATGAAGGTGCTTTCCAGGCATTGTGTCTCCCTCAATACTCTCTATTTTATTGCTGGTTCGTATCCCAAACGCAACTTCCGGATCATTCTGTTCCTTTGTTTGGAATAAGAAGAAACCACTGTTGATGTTTCGATTAGTAAGACAAAGAGAACACTGTTTTAATTAGTTGGATATGGATATTGATGTTTCCTCGCATATATTGCCGTCGCTATCGTTTCTTTGGGATCCTCGGACGATGCTTGGTACTTGCGTTTGCCACATTATTATTAAGTAGTTCAGGAGTTTTAGGGGAAGTCTAGTCCGACTTCTGATTTTTCTCCTATCGAGAGTAGCCCAGATTTCCGGCCAAGTCGTAGGGACCGCGGTTTCGATAGTTGAAGCCAGAGAGGCCTCTGCAAATTTGGAGGCTTTATTATCCTTTGAGCAGCTGTGTCAAGTGTCCAGTAGTCTGAAACATTCATTTGTCAGACATCCGCAGTTTAACCATTTATTCTTCATAAGGCATGTTCTCATCCTGATGTTAATATCTCCCCTGTGGAGATAATCTTGGTATCGAAATAACTCAGTCAATTAATTGGCAAATTTTACGTCGCCTTGTGTGGCGAGTATTCCGAGATTACATTGGATATGCTTGGGAGAGAGAACTTGCAGTTAATATTGATGGAGAAACATGGTTGAGCTATGGGAATGTGCTCATACAAGTTCAGTTTGTAATAAATGCAAGTAAACCCATCTTACAATATGGCGCCATCTGTGCATCACTTCAATCTTGAGACAAATGTTTGACTCACATATATCCACATTATGCCAGAATTGCAAGGTCGATGTGCGCGGTCATTTTCACTGTTGTTGCTCCTATGTCAGGATCAGATCATATAGGTTTGATGCTCTTCAGTACCTGAAGGGGATCTTTGGTGAGGCCTTATATATATCTATCCTTTGCATTTGATACCAGGTTTGCCAGGCAATAGAATACATTATGCAAATAGGAAAAGAATGTACCATACTCTTACATTTTCAGCACGGAAGAAATAACCTTTGTTCGTCGAATCGTAACAAATTCCACAATTCGGAACTGGCATCGCATCAGACTAGAATGCATTCCCATGCATTGCTTAGCATGTTAGTTCTCGGTAAATCTGACCCTTTACGTTAAATATCTAACGTATCTTAACTATTTAGTTTCATGGCTCTACAGGGTGCTCCTTCAAAAGTTTTCATGAGTCTCGGTGTGTTATCACTGTTATCCTTACCCGTTCCTCCCTTCCGTTATGTATCTTACCCTTTTTTTTCATACGATGGCAGGCGCTGGATGCAAAGTAATTTGGGCCAACGTCGCTGTACATTTCTTCATGTCCCAGCCTACATGTCCTGGTCAAGATATGATGGCGCTGTACCTGTTCCGCCGGCGTGTTGCTTTGCTCTTAAAATGAGAGACAGTGAGAAAAAAGAAAACATATTTAAATAAACTATCTGCGGTATATTCATACAGAGACAAACATGCTTCAGTGAATTTCCCAAGCGGCCACTGCTCATTACTAACGACTGGGAATCACAGGCGGGTCTCACACTTTACACAGAAGTTCACAATGGAGAACTGTAGAAAGGGGTGGTTGGTGGGAGCACCACGGTTCCTTGTTAATCTGTCAGCGGCTCCTCAAAATTACCCTGAACTACACTCGGTTTAATTGTCAGGTAGATATATATATTAGGAGCACTACTTATATGTCTAATTTATGCGTGATTCCTTCAAGGTGATTTAATGACGATTGTCAATCTTTGCCGAGGAAGATGCAGACTTACTAAATGTATCATCAACTATCTAGTAGCGATGGCAGCAGCAGATCTATTGGTCATCGTCTTCAGCAGGAGAAATACTTAATATAATTAATGTTATCAGAGAGGCAGCGCTGGGTAGACTAATGGGACTGAAGGTGGACAAGTCCCCGGGTCCGGATGGAATGCATCCCAGGGTATTGAAAGAAATGTCAGAGGTAATAGTGGATGCGTTAGTGATTATTTATCAAAACTCGTTGCATTCTGGGGTAGTGCCGGTTGATTGGAAAACGGCTAATGCTACGCCGCTGTTTAAAAAAGGAAGGAGACAAAAGGCGGGTAACTATAGGCCGGTCAGCTTAACGTCTGTAGTAGGGAAAATGCTGGAATCCATTATTAAAGAGGAGATAGCAGGGCATCTGGATAGAAATGGTTCGATCAGTCAGACGCAGCATGGATTCATGAGGGGAAAGTCGTGCTTGACGAACATGTTGGATTTTTATGAAGATGTGACGAGGGCAGTTGATGGAGGAGAACCGGTGGATGCGGTGTTTTTGGATTTCCAAAAGGCGTTTGATAAGGTGCCCCATAAAAGGCTGCTGAAGACGATTAGGGCACACGGAGTTGGGGGTAGTGTGTTAAAGTGGATTGGGGACTGGCTATCCGACAGGAAGCAAAGAGGCGGAATAAATGGGTGTTTTTCCGGTTGGAGGAAGGTAACTAGTGGCGTGCCGCAGGGATCGGTACTCGGGCCGCAACTATTTACCATTTATATAGATGATCTGGAGGAGGGGACGGAGTGTAGGGTAACGAAGTTTGCAGACGACACAAAGATAAGTGGAAAAGTGAATCGTGTGGAGGACGGAGAAGATCTGCAGAGAGATTTGGACAGGCTGAGTGAGTGGGCGAGGATATGGCAAATGGAGTATAACGTTGAGAAATGCGAGGTTATACACTTTGGAGGAAATAATAACAAATGGGATTACTATCTCAATGGAAACAAATTAAAACATGCTACCGTGCAAAGGGACCTGGGGGTCCTTGTGCATGAGACGCAAAAGCCCAGTCTGCAGGTACAACAGGTGATCAAGAAGGCAAATGGGATGTTGGCCTATATCGCGAGGGGGATAGAATATAAAAGCAGGGGTGTCTTGATGCACCTGTACAGGGCATTGGTGAGGCCGCAGCTGGAATACTGTGTGCAGTATTGGTCCCCTTATATGAGGAAGGATATATTGGCATTGGAGGGAGTGCAGAGAAGGTTCACCAGGTTGATACCGGAGATGAGGGGTTTGGATTATGAGGAGAGGCTGAGGAGATTGGGTTTGTACTCGTTGGAGTTTAGAAGGATGAGGGGGGATCTTATGGAGACTTATAAGATAATGCGGGGGCTGGATAGGGTGGAGGCGGAGAGATTCTTTCCACTTAGTAAGGAAGTTAAAACTAGAGGACACAGCCTCAAAATAAAGGGGGGTCGGTTTAAGACAGAGTTGAGGAGGAACTTCTTTTCCCAGAGGGTGGTGGTGAATCTCTGGAATTCTCTGCCCACTGAGGTGGTGGAGGCGACCTCGCTGAATATGTTTAAAGCGCGGATGGATGGATTCCTGATCGGTAAGGGAATTAAGGGTTATGGGGATCAGGCGGGTAAGTGGTACTGATCCACGTCAGATCAGCCATGATCTTATTGAATGGCGGGGCAGGCTCGAGGGGCTAGATGGCCTCCTCCTGCTCCTATTTCTTATGTTCTTATGTTCTTCAGTATGGTGTCAGTGTTCATCGTTAATGCAATTTATACCGACATGTTCCACACTGTCCCTTGTGTACTTCGGGATGTCATGGTATATTTGTTCCGAGACTGTTCTACCTGGTTAACTGTGGCTTTCACCTTTGATCGCTTTACTTCCATTTGTGCCTAAAATTTTAACATCAAGTAATCCACAGTGAAAACTGCAAGACTGTTGATAAGGACCCTGTGAGTTTATTCACGACCGTCCCCGGTGACTTCACATAAGAATCTTATGGGCTGTACGGAAAAAAAAATGTTTTATGTTCTTCCCAGGTGGCTGGAATTTTTCTGGTTTCACAATATTTCAACTCCACTGCTGCCTTTCTTTCTAATTTTGTTGTTAAACATTTTTGACAGTCAGATGTGTTTTCGTGTCTCCACTGTCAAGGCATTGCAGAAAAGGCAAGGACCCAGAGATTGAAGAAATCAATGGTTTTACGTTTCTGTGCGCCCGGTTAGTTTTATCCCTTTGTGGCTGACAGAATTGATCATGTCAATTTGAGAATATTAACAACTCAATCGTGACTAAGATTTGGCTGACCAGAACATATGGCTGACAGTGCATGTTAAAGCTTTCCAGTTGGTGTACAAACACATTTATTTACGCTTTTTCTCAAAGTATGATCCGGGAGGAGTTGAAGAAATGAGTCACGTTCCGTTAACCTTAATTCGAAAGTTGGCTAAATAAAGAGAACATTATATTTTATGAAAGGAAAAATCATATTTTGCAATTTTTGTCGACAGAAAATACAGTGACAGATTAAAGCTGATTTTATTCATAGGAATTTAATGCATATAACATAGACCAGAAATACCGACACTTCTGTTATTACCTCCATATTCCTTGAATCTCTGCAGTGACGTAATTTTATGCTGATAATCTGGACAAGATGACAGTGCAAAATAATTGTTTCTGACATTCAGAGTTTTGAATCCTATCCCTCTGGAATGATCCCTAATGCTTTGCTCCATTATTTCTGGTCTTACTCGGACATATCACTACTTTTAGCAATTGGGGCAAATAGCCTGAAACGTCCATACACGTGTATGTTCTAAGATGATGGAGTAATAATGAATGGTTGACTGTTTTGTAAAATTAACATTTTCAATTTCCATTTCAATCTGCTCGGGAACGTTCAGACTAAGCATAGGGCAGCTGCTATCCACGCATACCATTTTGTTCGTTAAACCACTCACGCTTACTTCAGCAAAATGAAATCAAACGACAGCTGAGCATGAATCGTTTTAAAAGACCAGCAAGTCTCTGATATAATGAAATGTGAAGCTTGTCTTTTTATTTCCGACTCATGTTCTCGCCTCCCAATGAGTTGCTGATGTGTCTTTTGGTGATTTATATTTCAATGTCCTGACACTCCGCCTTCGTGGACACGTGAGACGCGCATGACCCCATCTGCACTGCGTAGATTGGTGGAATGCCGGTCAGCCTCACCCTTCAAATGAGGGGGGTTGGAGGGTGGTGCTATCAATATAGATGGCGTCGCCTGGCGGTGCTCTGAAGTCTGAAGGATGCAGGTGCGGCGCAGATTGTGGAGGCTGGGTGAGGTCAATTAACAGGGAAAGGGGTGGTGGAAGTAAATAACAGCAAAAATATATTTGATGCCCTACTATAATCTTTGAAAGTTCCCGAGATGCAGGAGTCGTAACGCTGGACTGGAAACTGGCACATGTCAATCTGCTGTTTAAGAAGGGTGACAGACTAAAACATGGGGATTACAGATCAGTTACCCTAACGGCTGTGGTGGGAAAACTGTTGAATTCATTAAGCAAGTATAGGGTGACTGAGATGACCTCGAGAAATCTCAGTTCATCGGGAAGAGTAAGCATGGATTCATTAAGGGTAGGGGCAAATTACTGTGATCAAGAAACCTAACCCACACATATTTGGAGCGTGGGAGGAAGCGTCAGCACACGAAGGAAACCCATGCAGACACGGGGAGAATGTGGAAACTCCACACAGACAGTGACCCGATGCCAGAATTGCCCTTTAGTGTTAGGGGGCGAGCGGAGTAAATACACGGTGTTGCAACGATAAGGCCTGGGTGAGATTGTGGTCGGTGCTGGCTTGATGGGCTGAATTACCTCCTTCTTTACTATAAGGCGTGTATGATCACAGGTTTAGAAGGATTATGCCTGAACTTCAAGGGTTAGTTACTAGCAGAGATTAAAAAAATCAGGCATTTATTCTCTCGAATTCAGGAGGTTGAGCAATATCCTGATTAAAGTCCACAACAATATTTACAGGTGCATAAGCAAGAACAGTTTCCACTCGTTGACGGCTCTAGAACTTAGGGATGTTCATCAAAAAAAAGGGGCAAGCTGTTCAAGATAAATCTTAGAAAACACTTCTACAGGTGAAACTGGTGAAGCTTTGGAACTCCTTCAAACAGTGATGTACGCTGGCTCAATTGTTAGGGTAAAGTGTAAGATGGACTTTTTTTGGAGTAGGAGTATCACACGGATATGAGCTAGGGCAAGTACTTGGAATTAAGACACAGATTAGCCATGGTCTTATTGAATGACAGAGCGGGCTCGAGGGTTTGAGTCAACTATTACTTTTCCTGTATTCTTCTTCCAGCTCAGATTCTGTTCAGTGGTAACCCCCAGGATTTTAGCAGTTTAGATGGAGCGTTGATAATACCATTGAATGCCAAATGTTGATTAGAACCTCTCTTTTTGGAGATGGCCTGAAGGGTGAATTACTAACCAGCTAATATTGTTTTAGGTAGAACACGTAAGGCACAGATAGCACTACAGCAAGTAGTTAAAAGATTCTTGATACAAATTTAATCAACTAATGCAACAAATAGTTTACACATATCTGGATGTATTAAGAGATTTCAATAAGTCATCATATTTTATGATATATATGTTGACACTTAAAATGTATTTTAAGCATTGAATGAATCGTTGTTATTTTCAGCCAAAAGCAAGTTACCACAATGATGGTAAAGGCAAACAGCCAAATGCCTGGGAACCTTAGTAGTTAGTAGAATTCATGTCAGAAAGTTTCTGGAATGGGAACACATTTTGGGATATTCATTGACTAGATATAGAATAGATATAGAATAGATATAGTACCTGAATGCAGGATCACGTGTCTATCCAGTTTTGGCAATCCACCGGTGGGAATGTTCACTTTGACTTCAATGTTGAGCCTCCATTGATAAATAGCAAAAGCTACGTGAGTTTAGACAAGATGGCGTCAGCATCCCGATTAAATGGACAAATAAGGTACCATTACGCCGGATTGTAAAACGCAACTGGCTGAGTTACTTGTCAGGAACTATGTCTGAAGTATGTTCACTAAATGCCATTGAGTTTGAACTAATATGATGTGAGAATAATCGACAAGAAAACCTCTGGGCACGAATCTCTAAAAAAAAAATCAAAGTGGGAAAAATATTGTAATTCGTAATTTTTTTTTTCAGTTGGAATTCAGACTAGTAACTCCCACACTCTGTGCGCTGCAGAGGTCCCAGTCGTGCATATCATTGAAAGCTCGGGGGCAGGACTTGTTTGCTTTGAATTCTGACAGGTCAGGGGCTCTGCACATGTGTCGTGGCCCCGAACTGTCAGACTGCGGTTTGCTGGCGAGCTCGATCGCTGAACAGCCGGGGACCCCTCGTGACACCCCACAGCCCGATTGCGGCCCCATCGCATCCGGTACAGGCATTCCTGGGCCCGCCCTGACCCCCTCCACCCCCATCCCAGAGCACCACTCTCTCCAGCAACCGCTTCCCCCCTCTCCCACTCCTCGCAGCAGTTCAGATCGTCTCCACTCTCTCCCGGCCACCGCCAGCTGACCCCCCCAACCCCCTGGGAAGCAGAGCCCCACACAGGAGGCAGACCACCCGCAGACCACGCCCCCACAGCCAGGCCCGACCGCTGGCCTCCCTCCAGCGACGCCTGATCCTATCTGCAATGTGGCAGCAGGACCCCCCAGGGCCATCGATCGCCCCCTTGACCCCGCCTAGAAGTGGCCCCGCTCCCGCCCAGTCCATAGGCCCCAGCCTCTCCGACTCGTACCCTTGCCACTGCTCGATGCCCGGTGGGCAGTGCCAGAGGGCCCAAGCTGGCACTGTCATGGTGCCCATCCCAGGGGCAAAACCCCTGCCGCCTGACCCCCTGCGGAGCCCCGACTGCCTCCCTTCACTCCAGCATGGTCGTCCCACGAGTTTCCCGCTGGTGGAGCTACTCGAAACCCCACCGGAGTGAAATACTCGTGCTGGGGTGAGAGACGCTTTTCGCCCGGAGAACTCAGTCCAGGACCTGATAATGATATTTAAAATAGATTATAAAGAGGTTTAAATCACATACCTTGTATTCCCGCTGGGTTCCAGCCTGGTCTCTACTGCGCTGCTGTCGGGCTGTCGAAAATGCTCATGTGTCGGGAAGACATGCACGAATCCCACGAAATGGCTGACACGCGCATCTCCCAACCCAACACGCCAAAAAACACGCGTGTCGGGATCGGAGAATCCAGCCCTATATTTGATCTGTTTTTGTTTACATAACTTAAATTCATCAGAGAGGTTCTGCTGCCCTATTCCAGAGCTGCATAACCCTTTGGTGACCTCCGAGCAGCTCCTTATTGTGTATTTGTTCAAATGAACGTTACAACTTCATACAGTGTTATCTGCCTCGTGTGTTTTGCATGTATCAGTAAATAATCATAGAACCCCCAAAACACAGAAAGAGGCCATTCTGCACATTGGCTCTGCACCAACCACATTGCCACCCAGGCCCTATTCCCATAAACCCTTATATTTGTCCTGCTAATCCCCCTGTCGCTGCTGTTAATTTGGCATTAAATCAACCCAACCTGCACATCCTTGGACTGTGGGAGGAAACTGGAGTACACGGAGGAATCCAACGTTGATACTGGGAGAATGTGCAAATTCCACACCGTCAGGGACCAGAGGCCGCAATTGAACCCGGTGAGGCAGAAGTGCTAATCTCTGTGCGACCAGAAGATAGTGCCGACCATCTTAATATACCCCACAACTTGGTCATTCCCTGCAACTTGGTTGGCAATAATGTTAATTATCAATTCTCAATCGATGCCCAGTTATTTTCCATTCCTTGCTGCATTTGGACATGAAATGCTTCAGTATCTGAGGAGTCGTGGATAGTGCTGAACATTATGCAGTCACCTTCAGACATTCCTAATTCCGATCTTCAAATGAAACGGAAGTAATCTGTGGACGAGGTGAATATGTTTGGCCCTACCACACTAAACTGAGGAACAATTGACACCAGGCAGCCGATTGCTTCCCTCTGTTCTCAATCTATATTATCGACTTAGATATAGGGATATAATGTCCTATAGCCCAAGTTGCAGATGACACAAAAAATATGCAGGACAGCAAGTTGCAATGAGGAAACAAGAACGTTACAAATAGATATAGATAAGTCAGGAGAGTGGGCCAAAATGTGGTAGATGGAGTTTAACGTGGATACGTGTGAGGTCATGCATTTTGACCGGAGAAATGGGAAGGCGACTTATTATCTAAATGGGAAGCGACTTTGGGGTGCTCCGATGCAGAGTGAACTGGGTGTCCTTCTTCATGTGTCACAGAAAACTAGCATGCAACTACAGCAGATAATACAGAAAATAATTGGAATGTTGGAACTTAAACCTAAAGGAATTGTAAGTAAGTATTGTTCCAAATATAGAAGGCATTGGCGAGAGCGAACCTGGAATATTATGCTCAGTTTTGGTCCCCTTATTTGAGTAATGATGTCGTGGCATTGTAGGAGTTCAGATGAGGATCACTACATTGATTCCAGCGATGAGGGGTTTGTCATATGAAGAGAAATCAAACAGTTACTCCTCTTACCTCTGAAATTCAGAAGAATGAGGGGAGATCAAATTGAGGCATAGAAGATGATAAAATGTATGGATGACGTAGACATGGAGTGGATGCTTCCTCTTGTCCGGCATTCTGGGACGAGAGGTCATAGTCTTAGGATAAGGGGCAGCAAATTTAAGACAGAGTTGAGGAAGAACGACTTGTCCCAAAGAGTTGCAAATCTGTGGAATTCACTACCTGAAAGTGTGGTGGATGCTGGGACAGTGAGTACCTTTAGAGATGAGTTAGATAGATCCTTATTTGTTTATGGATTGAAGGGTTATGGCGAGAATACAGGACAATGGGGATGAGGAACACGTAAGCCATGGCTGTATGGCGGAACAGACTCGATGGGCCGAATTGCCTAATCTGAATCTATATCTCATCAACTCTTGAACTTATGTTTCCCATTTACTCCAGTTTTGTTGGGCACCGTGAAGCAATAACCGGTAAAATTATTCCTTGGTGTCAAAGGAAGTCACTCTCACCTCATGTCTGGAGTTCAGCTTCATTATGAACCAAGGATGTAATGAGGTCAGGAGCTGAATGACCCAAGCAGAATCCAAATTGAGACCCTGTGTGCAAGTCGTTATTGAGTAGGTGCCCCTTGAGACCATTGTTGTTCAGGCATCCTATCACATGGTGAACAACTGATGATACACAATATCCTTTCCGTTTTAAAGGGGACGCCCACAAATCTGATACCTGTGATGTCCAAATCTCTGCAACCCAGGAACATCTGGCTGAATGTTGAGACCTCTGCTTTTCATCAAATAGTGACGCAGAATCTAATGGTCACCCGAGAATTTAGCCGGAGCATTGATTTAATGACTCGTCCTGATCATGAGAATTCAACAGAATCCACAAGAGACGAGAAAGGAATGGAGCCCTTACAGGACGTCATCATCATCATTATCCATCACCTTCACCTGGGCCATCTAAGACATTTCCCTACCCTTCCTTGGCCTTCCTCTCTCCATTTCCGGCATCGGACTATCCACCAATATCCATTACAAGCTCAGCGACTCCGACAGCTATCTGGACTACAACTCTTCACACCCCACATCCTGTAAGAACTCCATCCCTTCATCTTATCTCTTTTGCCTCTGTCACATTTGTTCTGGTGATGCTGCATTCTATAGTGGTGCTTATAATAAGTGCTCCTTCTTCCTCAACCGTGGTTTCCCACCTACAGTTGTTGGCACAATTCTCAGCAGCATGCCGTCCATCTCATGCGCCACAACCCACATCCCCTCTTCTCCCTCCCAGAACAAGGACAGAGACTGCCCGTTGTTCAAACATTTCACCCCTCCAGCCTCCGCATGCAAAGCATAATCCTCCGTCATTTTGGCCAACTCCAGCATGATGCCACCACCAAACACATCTTCTCTTCACTCCCTCTGTCGGCATTCCACAGAGACCGTTCCCTCCAGGATAATTTAGTCCACTCGTACACTGTACCCAATACCACTCCATTCTCCATGGCATCATCCCATGCAATTGCAGAAGGTGTAACGCCTGCCCCCTTTACCTCTTCCATGCTTACCATCCAAGGACCAAAACATTCATTCCAAGATAAGCAGCGTTTCACTTGCAGCTCTTTGAATTTGATCATTTGCATTCGCTGCTCCCAAAGTGGTCTCCTCCATATCGGAGAGGCCAAACGTAGACTGGGTGATCAGTTTTTGAGCACCTCCGGTCTGAGCACAATCAAGGCCCTGACCTTCCCTTTGCTTGCCATTTTAAGATACAGTCATGCTCCCATGCCCACATGTCCGTCCTTGGCCAGCTCCAATGTTCAAGCCAAGCTTAACGCAAACTGGAGGAACAGCATCTCATCTTCTGGCGAGGCACATTGTAGCCTTCCAGCCTCAACATCAAATTCAACATGTTCAGATGATTAGCTCGACCCCACCTCGAACCTCTGTTTTTATTTCATGTATTGTTTCACTATTTTCTATCTTTTATTTCTTTATTGTCTTTCTTTTTCTTCCCCCCACTCTTTCTCCCACTTTTATCACTCTTTCCTTATCTTTTCCCCTTTGCTTCCCCTTTCCTCCTTTTTTCTCAATTTTACCTCTCTTCCACCCATGTCCCCCCCTCTCCCATAGCTTCATCTGTCACATCTTATCCTCATTCGTGGGTCATGGGCAGCGCTGGCTGGACAGCATTTATTTCCTATCCCTATTTGCCCTTGTAGAACAGTTGAAAGTCAACCGCATTGCTATGGCTCTGGAGCCACATCTGGGCCAGACTAGGTAAGGATGGCAAACTTGCTTCCCTAAAGTACATCAGTGAACCAGATTTTTCGGACAGTCGGCAATGGTTTGATGGTCATCAGTAGATTCTTAATTCCAGATAATGTTAACTAAATTCAAAGTCCACAAGCTGGGATGGTAGGATTCTAACCAGGGTCGCCAGAACATTTTCTGAGTTTCTGGATTAATAGTCTAGCGATAATACCAGTGGCCATCGCCTCCCCCGGCACTGCCAATCTGTTCAATGACCACTCGGCACCGTGGAAACTGGGCAGAGCAAGGGTGGGGCCTGTGGGAGCAGTTCCAGGGTAGGGCCAATCGGTGGTTGGCAACACTGGGAGTCGGGCCAACGGGTTTCGGGCCAATGCGGATGAGGAACATTTGGAGTGGAGGGACCCGCTACCACTCTGACTGTGATCGGTGGAAGAGCGAGTGGCCCTATTGCCACTCCACCTGCTGTCATTGGGTGAGGGAATGGGGTGTATGTGGGGGCTGCATCGCGGGCCATGGACATCCATAAATGTTGGAGGGGGCGTGGTAGTATCAATCGCAGGCGCCTGATAGCTCCTTCTTTCTGCCAGACCCCCGCTAATGCTAATATGCAGGTGCAGCATCAGATGTCCGCACATGCGCAATACCTCCGTCTACAGGCTGGCTGGCAAATTAAGGACACACCCAACGTCTCGAGACTGGAAACTGACTCGCAGCTCTTTTAAAAGTCTAATTTCGGGGGTGAAAACGCGCCCCAAATAACGGATCAGGAACTCTCCTATTTGCATGCTATTTGGACATTTAGGGTGGAATTTTACGAGGTTCTTCCCAAGTGTCCATCTCGTCTGAAAATGGACGATTTTCAGATCCGTATTTGGGCGAGTTTTCACAACCAATCTTTTGCACTGTCTCTGAAATTTTGGACAAGTCTGTTTCTGACCACAGAGGCTGTAGGCAAGTCTTAACTCACCAGATTGCATGCAGAGGGAGATATTAAGCACAAGCAAACCCCTCACGCTGCAAATGCATATTAACAGTGGCAGTGGTCTGACATACAGACAGAGAGCTGTTAGGCCCCTGCTATTGCAGGCCGCTTCATTTATCTTCCTCTCCCCCCCCCCCACACAATCACGCGGGCCCACGGCCCGTGATGCAACCACCACCAACTCCCCCACCTCCCAGATCGATCGCTCACCACCGTCCTCCTCCACCGATCGCGGACTCCCTCCCGCCCCCACCGATCGCGGATCCACTCCCTACCCCACCGATTGCAAGCAGAGTTTCAGGTTCCTTATAGGCCCCACCCACCCCTGTCCCCGCCCCTTATTGGCACGCCTACCACAGCTCCGTTCCACAGACCCCGTCCACCATTGTGCCCGCCCCTGGCACTGACGGATTGGAATTTCCCAGTTGCTGAGTGAGCATTTCCCACTTGCCAGGCTAGCATTGCCCAGGTACCAGGGTGCCTCTGCCCAAGGGGCAATCCTGCCTTGCAGCCAGCTTCCGGGGAGGGGACGCGGGTCCTCAGTGGCCTCTGGTTCCACCGGCGAGGGCAACACAAATGTTCCCTGTCCATTGTGAGCAGATGTCTTCCTCCCAGGAATGAAAGATTAAGTTCAACAGAATGGCTCCAATCGGCATTCAGGCTTGCACACCTGATTTCGAAATGTCATTTTTAAAACAAATTCTGTACAGTACAAATTAATTTCAAAGTTCCTCAAAACTCTTCTCATGACTGTGTGACGTGCGTGTCAATCTATCCTTTAACTTCAACTCAACCAGAGGGAAAATTCTAATATCTAATATCATCATTCGATATTAGAATGACGCCGACATTTATTCACACAGAGAGAAAAGTAAGAGTCAGAATCTTTCAAAGCGCAATGTTTCCAAAACGTTGACTCCAAATTTTGTGAAACCACACAGTAGTTTCTTTTGGTGACAGCGTTTAATTGGCTGAAAGAGTTTCCATGGTTTCGTTCTATGATTTGTTCCGTAGATCACCGTTAGGTCACGAGAACACATTCTTTTATGTGGAAAAATTGTGAACAAATGTACAATACAAATAAAGATACTGGATGTTCTGCGTTGATGGTCACACATAGAAATGGTCAGAGACTCTAAAATTCGCTGTGTATATGTGTATATGGACATTTTAAATTTGGGTGGGTTTTGATTTTCTGGCTAATATTTCGGTTATTCTGGATTTGAATAAAGGAAATGTTCAGGCTGCTGTGAAGTTTGAACGTCTTATTGTGTAAGAATGAATGATTATATGAAGAACATGTGATCTACAGACTATTTGCCTCAGAGTGTACCGAAAAAAGAAACATTAAGTTCAAGTTGGTACAGCGGTTAGAGGAAATGGACATTGTCAATTTCGATTGTGTCAGTGCGATCTCGATTCCAGAATAAATGAAAGTCTTCTACGGCAGCCAAAATGCTTTCCTTGTTCGAGCTCCCAGTTCCAGTGTGGAGGCAACCTCCTGGCTCCTCGTCTTCAAGAGGTTTCACAGCGACATCAGAATCATTTTTTTTCGAATTGTTATTCACTCCAACTAAAGTTGAATCAGGACTATGAAGAGATCAAGTCTGCATCAACGTAAAAACTGAGATTTTCGCTTCATTTCCATAATGTCAGCATCAAGTCCATGAGCACCTCATGTTTGCCTGTGACCGTGTGAGTGAGACAAGTGATTGAGACTTTACTTTTCAAACATCTGTGGTGAAAATGTATTCATGAACAATTTTGATTTAATACTCTAGACCGCCCGCAGGAATTTATTTTAAAGCATGAAATGTCACTCTGGGGGTAAAGAAATGCACACCTTACACACAAGCAACCTGATAACGCACTGGAAGGAGCCTATTTGGAGCATAAACTTTAACGGTTCAATTTTGTTATGGATGATGGAATATCTCGCTTATCGAAACTTTCTCATTCAATACACCTGGCAGCGACGGCGATTGTTAAATGATTCGATATTTTACTGGATAATAATGCACAATATTTTCATTTTTTCATACGATTGCCAAAAACTATTACTACATCCTGTTACATTACTCTGTCTAATGTATTAGCGTGTCAACTTCAAAATACCACAGTTCTGTTTGACTGGAGAATCTGGGGTAGTTATTTTTTCATAGCAGCAGGGGAAGCTGAGAATTTGAGTGGTTCAACATGAAGAGGGATTTGACTGCAGAAATAAATGAATGCAAATCTTTCAAAGGATGGGTGGGCTGTAATCAGGTGACAATGATTTAAGATGATTGCAACAAATCTCGATTGGGTGAAGTTGATTCAATCATGTCTTCAAGGGGAAATGGGACAGGCTCCCGTTCCTGCGAAATGGGCTTGAAAATGGTTACACAATTGTAAAACTGGGGAAAGGGCAGTGAGTGGGACGAGTTGGATATTATTTAAGGTGAGCTGAATGGGTTCCTCCTATGCTGTATGATTGAATGTATTCTGGTGGAGCTCCTTCGACTGGTAAGTAGGCAAAGGGGAACCAATGGTTGTGGTGCATATGGATCTTTAGACGGTTTCTGATAGTTGCCCAGACCGGCGGCAAGTAAACAAGATGAGGGCACACTCCACAGTGACATTGACTGTTGAGTTGTTGACAGACACAAACAGAGAGTACGAACAAACACATCATTTTCAGGATGATTGTTTGTTATGACTAGTATACCGCAAGGGTCAGAGCTGGGGGCACAGCACTTCACAATCTACATCAACAATTTGGGTGTTGGACAAATAATAACATTTATGAAAATTTGCTGATAACACAAAACTAGGTGCAAAGGTAATGCGTTAAGGCCATGCCAGATTGTTTCAAGAAGGATTCAAATAGGTTCGGAAAGTTGAAATGAATGGAAACGAATGTGGCAGATAAAATATAGTTGAACAAATGTAAGTTTATGCAGCTTGTTGGCAAAAAAGAAAGGCTCAAGAATGTCTGAAATGACGAACGCTTAGGATATACAAAGACACAAAACGAATTCGGCGTAGTTGTTTGGAAGTCATTAAAACATGCAACACGCAATGAGGATGGAAAATCGTTTGCTGGCCTTCATTTCAAAGAAAATTGAGCACAGGAGTATTGATGTCCTGTTGACAATAGGGCCGAGATGAGACTACATTGGAGAATCGTGAACAGATTTTGTTTCAAGAACAAAACAAAGAACAAAGAACAATACAGCACAGGAACAGGCCCTTCGGCCCTCCAAGCCCGCGCCGCTCCCCGGTCCAGGATTGAATCCTGAATCCAGGATTCCCGCCCAATTTTCCAGCCTATCTACATACTAATATCCTATCCCCGAGCTGTCCCTCACAGCTATGATACTTTGTTCATCACAACCTATTAACGCACCCCTACCCCCCCATTCCAGACCATGTGATCTCCAGGGAGAGGCGAAAACCCAGAGTGAAAACCCCAGGGCCAATATGGGGAAAAAAAAATCTGGGAAATTCCTCTCCGACCCCCTGAGGCGATCGAAACGAGTCCAGGAGATCACACTGGCCCTGATCGGAAAATGCTTCCCAACCCTATTCATTTCCACCCCACGAACACCAGATGAATTCCCTGCCCCCGAGACAGGTTCCCAACTATCCGCAGTCTCGCTCTGTACTGGCACCAGCAAGATGATCATAGAATGAAGCCTTGAAACGAGAAACAAAGAACAATTAGCCCGCGCCGCTCCCTGGTCCAAACTAGACCACTCTTTTGTATCCCTCCATTCCCACTCCATTCATATAGCTGTCTAGATAAGTCTTAAACGTTCCCAGTGTGTCCGCCTCCACCACCTTGCCCGGCAACCCATTCCAGGCCCCCACGACCCTCTGTGTAAAATATGTCCTTCTGATATCTGTGTTAAACCTCCCCCCCCTTCACCTTGAACCTATGACCCCTCGTGAACGTCACCACCGACCCGGGGAAAAGCTTCCCACCGTTCACCCTATCTATGCCTTTCATAATTTTATACACCTCTATTAAGTCTCCCCTCATCCTCCGTCTTTCCAAGGAGAACAACCCCAGTTTCCCCAATCTCTCCTCATAACCAAGCCCCTCCATACCAGGCAACATCCTGGTAAACCTCCTCTGTACTCTCTCCAAAGCCTCCACGTCCTTCTGGTAGTGTGGCGACCAGAACTGGACGCAGTATTCCAAATGCGGCCGAACCGACGTTCTATACATCTGCAACATCCGACCCCAACTTTTATACTCTATTCCCCGTCCTATAAAGGCAAGCATGCCATATGCCTTCTTCACCACCTTCTCCACCTGTGACGTCACCTTCAAACCTTATCTAAGGGAGGATATACTTGCCATAGTGAGATTACAGAGGAGATTCACGAGACTAACACCTGGGCTGGAAAGTTTTTCTTTTGCGGAGAGATTAAGGAAACTGTGGCAGTATTCTTAAGAGTTTATTGGAATGAGAGGTGATTTCATTGAACATTTAATAATTCTCATAGGGTGCGACAGGTTAGATACGGATCAGATGTTTCTCCTGGATGGCAAGATGCGTCTGTCCAGAGTCAGGAGACCAACTGTTGCAAGAAAGGTCGGATTAATTAGGACAGAGAGGATGATGAATTTCTTCACACAGCGAGTGGCAAATGTAAGGAATTCTCCACCCCCCCCCCCACCACCCCCTATCCCACCCCCCACCCCCTCCCCCCTGATTACTGCGGATGCTCAGTCATTGAGCATTCTCAACAGAGAAATCAATAGATTTCTCGACACTATTGACTGCAAGATGTGTAGGGATCCAAGTGTGAGTGGCTTCGAGTTAAATTATCATTCATGAACTGTCTGAATTCAGGAGGAAGTTCGATCGGCCGAATGACCTATCAGGTCTCCTATTTTCATGTTTTCATTTCAAATTCCCAGAATCCACGCTATTCGTCAATTGGGTCATAAATTCCTCTTCACTACCCGAGGCTGAACCATTCAGAGTCTCACTGTCCTTTTTGATCTCCGAGTGAGCTTCCAAATTTCAGATCCTTTTCTATTAAGCAAGAGCGATGAAATCTACCTCCAAAACATCGTCCATCTCTGCCAAACTCGAGCCACCTGTTGCTGAATCTATGATTTGGTTCATTGTTAACTCCAGATGACGATTTCAAGGCTCCCTTGGCTGAGTTCATATCTTCAACCCTCCATAACCACCAGTTTTTCTGAAGCTCTGCTTCCCCCTATCCAACTCTAGTTCGCTCCAGTTAAATCATTGCCTCTTGTTCACTGCCCTACTCTAGTTTGCAGGCCAGCGATTTCAGACTTTCAAACTCTCGTCATCGTGTTCAAACCCATCCAACCCACTATGTTTGTAATGCCCTGCAACAGCAACGAACTGCCTTTCTCTGTAAAGTCCTCCAGTCACAGATAACTGAAACACCCTGTCGACTTAACGTCCTCCAGTTCATACAACCCTCTCAATCTGTATAACCTTCTTCAGCCCCCACAGACCTCTCATTCTCTGTAACCTCCTCAAGCACCAACAAAGCTCCCTATCTCTGTAAACACATCCTGTTCCAACAAATCTGGCTATTCCTGTAACCTCCCCCAAAATCAACAAACCTCCCCATCTCTGTAACACATTCAGTTCCTATAAACCTCGAGAACTCCCTAAAACACCAGACCCTGGAAACAACTCTACCTCTAGCCTTCAGTCCATGCACAACCTTCTGTCTCTGTAACGTCCTCCTTTCCCTAAAACCTGCCCTATCTAAGAGACATGCAATCACCTCTATCCCTTACAACCCTCTCTACTTATGTAAACTCATCCAGTCCAAAATGGAGTTTTGGAATGTCGTAAGGTCATTGCGGAGAGTGTGGAGCACTGCCAGATTTAGTTCTGTGGAGTGCTGCAGTGTTGGAAGGTCAGTATCGTTGGAGAGTGGCACGGAGCGTTTATGTGCTAAGGGGCTGCTGTACTGTCGGAGGGTCTGTACTAACGGAGTGCTGTACTGTGAGAGGGTCAAGGCCGAGGAATCATTGCCCTGTCAGAGTGTCAGTGCTAAGGGATTGCTGCACTGTCAGAGGGTCAGTACAGAGGCAGTGCTGCACAGTGAGCGGGTCAAGACTGAGTGATTGCTGCATTGTCAGATGATCAGTACTAAGGGAGCGCCGCCCTGCCAGATGGTTAGTACTGGGGTTTGCTGCTCTGTAGTCGGATCAGTTTTGAGGGACTGCTGCGATATCAGAGGGTCAGTACTGAGAGATCCCTGCACTGTCGCAGAGTCAGTGCTGAGGGAGGACTGCACTGTCGGAGTGTTGCATAGAGGGTTTGCTACACTGTCAGAGTTAGTACTAACGGAGCGCCGTACGGTCAGAGAGCCAGTACTGATGGAGTGCTGCAATATTGTTGTCAGGACTGTCGGTGTGCCGCATCTTAGGACTTTCGGTACTGAGGAGCTCTGCGCTGTTTGAGGGTCAGTGTGGTGGGAGAGCTGCATTGACAGATTGTATATACTGGTGGGGGGGGGGGGTGGGGAGGGGTGGTCTTTATTGAGGGAGTGGTGCACTCCAGGATTGTTACTACTGTGGGAGCGCTCTGCGGTCAGACTTTCTGCACTAAACGGGAATGTGATATTTGGAGTGTCAGTTCAGTGGGGATGCTGCACTTTCGGCTGTCTAGTTTTGTGGGGATGCTGCCCGTCAGGAGGGTCTGCAATGAGGGAGTTGCACTGTTGGGCTATTAGCACTAAATGAGCGCTTCACAGTTGGAGAGATTGCTGCAACCTCACAGGTCAGTCGAGAGGGAGTGCTGGATAATCGGAGTGTCAGTAATGAGGTAATAATGCACTTCCGGATCGTTTGTACTGCGGGAACGTGACTCTGTCCAAGGATAAGTACTCAGGGACTGCACTCATTTCACAGGGACAACACTCAGGGAGTGCTGTAGTGTGAGGGCCAGTAGAGAAGGAATGATGCACTGTCGGATCGTCAGTATTATGGGAGTGCTGCATTCCGGGAGGGACACGACAGAGGGATTGCTGCACTGTCAGTGTGTCATTGCTGAGGGAGTGCTGCACCATGGCAAGGTAAGTAATAAGTGAGTGCAGATCTGTCGGAGAGTAAGTACTGGGGGAATGCCGCACTGCTGAAGGGTCTCTTATGAGGGCATGCAGCAATGTTACAATGTCAGTATTGACTGGTTGCTGCACTGTTAAAATGTATGTACGAAGGGGGCGCTGCGCAGTCGGAGCTTCAGTATTGAGGGAGTTCTGCATTTTTGGAGGGTCAATCGAGGGAGATTGCTGCACTGCAACAGCTTCAGCACTGAGGGAGTGCAACAATGTCGGCATATCAGTATTGATAGAACGCCGCACAGTCAGAGGGTCAGTGCTGCACTCTCACAGGATCAGTAAAGAGGAAATACTGGACAATCGGAGGGTCAGTACTGACGTAGTAGCACTTACGGATCATCTTTAATTAATGAAAGCCGCGATGTCCAAGGGTAAGTACTGAGACAGTTTTGGACGGTCACAGGATCAGTAGTAAGGGAATGCTGAACTATCTGGGAATAAGTACTGTGGTAGTGCTTCACTGTGGAAGGGTCAGTTCTGAGGGAATGCAACAATGTCAGCGAGTCAGTACTCAGGGAGCGCTGCATTGTCAGAGCGTCAGTACTGAGGGAGTGCTGTACTGTCAATGAGTGAGCACTCAGGGAGCTCTACAATGTTGGAGCATCATTACTGAGGGAGTTCTGCACTGTCTTAGGTCAGTACCGCGAATGAGAGCTCCATTGTCAGAGGGTCAGTACTGGGGTTTTGGTGCACTGTCACAGGGTCAGTGCAGAGGCAGTGCCGCACTGAAGGATTGTGAGAACTGAGGTAATACTGCAGTCTCGGACGGTCTTTACTAAGGAAGCACCCAACTGTCCAAAGGTAAAAACTGAGGAAGTATTCCAATCTCACACCGTTTATACTGAGGGAGTGCTGACCTGTCCAGAGTCAGTACTGAGGGAGTGTTGCGTTGTCAGATTGTCAGGACTATAACTCAGTGATAAATGTTTCCTATTTTAAAAAAGCACGTATTTTGGCTTCCCTCATCGTGGTGGTGAAAGGGATATAATCAAATTAATTTCACTACACCCTGTGGGTGATCTCGACTGCGAAGCGATGAAAGATTCCATCTAATTAATTGACTGCAGGAATACTATTAAAAGAGGGAAGGTACATCATATTTGAGTTTTAGCGATGCTCTAAATTAATGTGTCCCTTCCTTCTCACCCATCTGTGCTTGGGAGATTATAGATCTAGCTGAAATAAATCTGACCCACCTTCCAGTCAAGAGTACTATTTGTACAATTGGAAAATTCTCTCTGCACTTAGCAATTGGCAAACAGCATCCTGATCAGTCTTGAACAAAGCAGCATGCTGCATTTGAGCACTGATGAATTCTGACTATAACTCAGTAATGAATGTTACCATTCGGTTTTGTGCTCTGCTGTTAATTTTTCCAACTGCTACAAATTATTTCCACACAATAGTTCTGGGAAGCAAAATTAAAGATTTCACTGTTTTTAATTCCATAACGCATGTTTCACAAAGCTGCGTGTTTTAACTACTTCTCGCGAATAAAGACACAAAACCGGCTTTATTTACTTGCACAGTTTCATATATCCTGTGATAAACGCAGACTACTGCAGATGATGGAATCTGAAACAAAAACAGAAAAATGTTGGCAAATCTCAGCAGGTCTGACAGTATTTGTGGAGACAGAGTACAGCCAAAGTTCCGAGTCTCGATGACCCTTCGTCAGCACTGAGAGGAAAAATAATCAGCAGAGACTTATAGCATGAGGGTAGGGATGAGTGGTGGAATTGGAGAATGGAAATGTAAATGAACAGGCAGACGGCTGGGAAGCTATTAAAAGTGTCCAGTAGGTGACGAGAATGCGTGAATCACAAAACAAAGCTACAGCTTGGTAAAGGACTGCCTGAGGAATGTGGCCGTTGGCCTGAAGAAAGTGGGTGGGGGGGAGGGGTGGGGGGGGGGGGGGGGGGCGGGGGGGAGGCGGTGCGTGGGGAGAAGTGTGGAAAGGAGAGCGATAAAACGGAGAATACAATTAAATGAACTAAAATAAATTGAAAATGAGGTAGAGGGGAGGGTTCATGCTCTGAAGCGGTTGAACTCAACGTTCAGTCCGGAAGACTGCAAAGTGCCTTATCGGAAGATGAGGTTCTGTTCCTCCAGGTTGCGTTGGGCTTCTCGAGAACATTGCGAAAGTCTAAGGATGGATATGTGAGCAGGAGAGCAGGTCGTTATGTTGAAGTGGCAAGCGACAGGAAGGTCTGGGTCCTGGTAGCAGACGTATCAAATGTGTTTAGCAACACAGTCACCGAGTCTGCGTTAGTCTCTCCGATGTAGAATAGACTACACTGGGAGCAACGAATGCGATAAACAGATTGAAGGAGGTGCAGGTGAAGCGCTGCTTTACCCGAAATGGCTGTTTGAGACCTTGGACAGTGAGCAGGTAGGAAGCAACGGGGTAGGTCTAGCACCATCTACGTTTGCATAAGAGGGAGAAGCGCAATAAGTTCGGAAGAATAAAAGGTAGTGCCGTTGAGAGTAGTAGATACATTGAGACGGCCGATGTCATGACTTCAGTTCCCGATGAAAAAGGAAAAGGCCGGAGGGGGGGGGGGTCCAGGTGGATCGTGAATGCTGGACATGGGTGTAAGTATCTGCTGGACGGGTCCTAAGAGACTGAAGTGCAGCAAGTTCGACTGGAGACAAGTTAAAGTGGTTGAGAGGAGTAGAAAAATTGAGATGGCTGATGTCATGCCGACAGTTCTCGATTAAAAGATCCACAGCAGGTATGAGGCAAGAGGGAGGGGTCCAGGTTGAGGGGGAATGCTGGAGGTGCGTGAATGGATCTGCTGAACACCCATCCAGGGCCCTCCACCTCCTCCCGTCCCTTTCATCCCATCTCTCCTAATCCCAGCCTTGCCACTTATTCACTACACTCTCTGATGTTTCCCAATCAGAGGCTGAGCAAAGGACTTGGATTCTACCTTCACATCTTCGCGTTAATGAATTTGGCCTCGACATTATGCTGAACGTTTCTTCTAATGCCTTTGTCTCCATGCTCACCTTTTTGGGCAGGAGTTCTTCCCCTGTGCAGCAGATCCTTTCACCCACCTCCAGCATTGCCCCTCCACCAGCATCCCTCCCTCTGGCCTCTTAGTTGATCTGCATCTTTTCATACAGAACCGTTGGCGTGACATCGGCCATCCCAATTTCTCTACTCCTCTCAACCACTCTAACCTGTTTTCCTCCCAAATTACTTCACTTCTCTCTCTTCGGACAAAACCTGACAAAGGGCGGTGCCGTTGTTTTCTGGCATAAGCACTTCTACTTGCAGAGGCTGAGCACCAAATCTGGGTTGCTTCCTCCTAACTTACCCTGGACCATGCTCTGAACAATGATGAAAATGCATAAGCACTTCTACTTGCAGAGGCTGAGCACCAAATCTGGGTTACTTCCTCCTAACTTACCCTGGACCATGCTCTGAACAATGATGATCAAGGCACTGTTTCCTGGACTGTCAATTACCTCACCTCTTCTGGCGATCTTCCCTCCATAGCCTCCAATCTCTTAATCTCCCAACACCGGACAGCTCGCTTTTACCTCTATCCTAAAATCCACAAAAAACACTGCCCCTTTAGGCGCATCATGGCAGTTTGTTCCTGCCCGACTGAACAAATTTCCTCCTATCTTGACTCCATTCTCGCTCCCTTGTCCGGGACCTTCCCACCGACATCTACAATTCCTCTGAAGCCCTACGCCATATCAGTGACTTCCAGTTCACCAGCCCAGACTGCTTCCGATTCATTCTGGATGTCCAATCCGGCTACACCTCCATTCCGCACCAGGATAGCTCCCAAGCCCTTGGCCTCTTGCTGAAAAAGGGTCTCAGCAATGGCTATCCATCTCCATTTTCCTTTGTCTGTCTGCTCTGGTTCTGTCACTCAACAATTTCTCCTTTAGTCAACTCACTTCCTCCAAATAAATGGTGTGATCATGAGCATCCATGTCAGTTCCAGCTATGCCTGTCTCTTTGTGGTAAGGCGTCTCACAGCGCCCGGTTAAAGTCCAACTGGTTTATTTGGAATCACGAGCTTTCACAGAGCTGCTTCTTCAAGAGATGAGCGGAAAGGTGTGTTCACAAACGAGACATAGATAAGCAGAGATACAAATGCAAACTAACTGTTGGAATGTAAGATTCTCAATTCAAGCATTATCTTGCAATTGTGCCTTTGCCTATATATGCCATGTTTGCGAATCTGACTCTCCTCTCATCTGATGAAGAAACAACGCTCCGGAAGCTCGTGATTCCAAATAAACCTGTTGGACTTTAACCTGGTGTTTTGAGACTTCTTACTGTGCCCACCCCAGTTCAACGCCGGCATTTCCACATCATGTTTCGTTATGGGTTATGTGGAGCATTCACTGTGACAGTCCTATACTGGCCCCCTCCCATAACTACTTGATCGGTACATTGACGACTATTTCGGTGCCACTTCATGCTCCCTTCTGGACCTGGAAAAAACTATCAATTTTGCTTCCAATTTCTACCTCTCTATCGTCTTCACACGATACATCTCTGGTACTTCCGTTGCCTTCCTTGACCTCTCTGTTTCCATTTCTGGTGATACACTGTCCACAAGCATCCACTACAAACCCACCGACTTCCACAACTACCTCGAATACAGCTAGTCTGACCCCACATCCTCTGCGGTCTCCATTCAAGTCTCTCAGATCCTTCGGCTCCACTGCATCTGTTCTTTTGATACCCCTTTCCAAACTAGCGCTGCTGATATGTCTTCTCTGTTCCTCAATCGTGGTTTTGCACACACTGTGGTTGACAGGGCCCTCAAACGCATCCAACCCATCCCCTGAGCCATTGCTCTCACCCCTTCGCCGCACTGCCAGTACGAGCATAGGGTCCCCCTTGCCTTCATTTCTCACCCGACCAGTCTCCACATTCAAAGAATCATTATCCGTCATTTCCACCAACACCAGCATTATGCCACCACTCAGCACATCTTCACCTCACTCCACCTATCAGCATTACACAGGGACCATTCTCTCCGGGACAACCTTGTCCATTCCTCCATCACATCCAACACCCTACCCCTTGCCCAGGGAACCTTCCCATGCAATCTTAGAAGGTGAAACACTTGCCATCTTTCCTCCTCCCTGCTCACAGTCCAAGGACCTAAGCACTCCTTTCAGGTGAAGCAGCGCTTTACCTGCAGCACCTTCAATCTAGTATTCTGCATTCGATGCTCCCATTGCGGTCTGCTCAATATGAGAAAGCCAAAACGCAGACTGGGTACCGCTTTACTGAATACCTTTGGTCCATCTACAACCAGGACTGAGAACTTCCTGTGGCTTGCCACTTTCAGGTAACAACCTGTTTTCCTCTCCGTACTTGCAATGTTCTAGTGAACCCCAATGCAAAGTGGAGGAACAGCACCTCATGTTCCAATTCAACACCTTCCAGACAGAACACTGAGTTCAACCACTTCAGAGTATGAACTGCCCCCTCAACCCTATTTTCATGATAATTTTACTTCACTTCATTTGACTCTCCATTTCATCTCTGTCCTTCTTTCCACCGTTCTGTCCCACCCCACCCCTTCTTCAGGCCAACTACCACATTTCTTAGGCAGTTCTTTCCCAAGCTTTAAGTTTGTTTTGCCATTCACACATTCTCATCACTCAGTTGACACTTTCAATACTTTCTCAGCCTTCTACATGCTCATTTGCATTTCCTTTCTCCAACTCCACCATCACTCCCTACCTTCATATTATAAATCTCTGCTGACTCTCTTTCCTCTTTGTCTCGCGACGGGTCATCCAGACTTGAAACGTTGGCTTTCCTGGCTCCACGGATGCTATCAGACCTGTTGAGATTTTCCAAGATTTTCCTGTTTTTTAATCATTTATTCTTTAGCTTCTTAAACGACAGTAAACACTTGCAGTGCATTATCATATTTTCTGTAACTTTACTGAAATTAAAGTTGATTTGCACTTGCACATGTAATCTGGTTGGGTTTGGCACATGGAAACAGCCTCTTTCTTCTTCTTTCCAGATGCGATCTTTGTTTGTGAGCTTGGTCCCCGGGTTCTTCACAATGCCCTCCGGATAAGCTAACTGTATTAGAATAGTTAAAGCTCAAAAGTCCCTCTTGTACGTGACCAGTAAATCCACTCAGTGAAATCGCGCCATTAGTGCGCCAGGAAGGTAAAATTAATTTTGATGCGTTAAGGTTGGTGCGGTTTCCCCTTGTGCCCCATAGGAATCCGACGGGGCGGACTCGTACCTCACCATCCACCATCCACCACCCACTCATCACCCTACAACATCGCAATCGAGCATTACACACCCACGTTGGAGATACGAGCCACCATCTTTGTCTCGCTCCAGATGGCGGGAATGCGGGTTAAAGAAAATTGCCATTTTCTGTCTTTCTCACTGGAGCTTGCTTACAGAAACTTATAAGGTCCGTGACCAGGTCTCGGAGCCGTCTCTGTCCCGCTCTCAATCCCGGCTCGGATCATGGACTCAGCGATTACGGACCCTGTGGATATCATTGGAAAGCCGCCATACCCCACCGCGCCCCCCCCCCCCCCCCCCCCCCACCTCCTCTCCCATGCAGTCACGGGCAAAACGTCTCAGTCGCCCACAGCAAAAACACATTTTCTGTTTATAATCACCCATAAACTCACCTCTATCATTGGATTCATTTGGTGGAGCTGCCCATGGTTAACACCATTACCTCTCGCTCTACCTTAATTTCTCCACTCAGGGATCAGGTTAGAAGCTGTCACTCGTATCACTTTCGCACTTTTAGTAGCTCTCTTATTCCCCGTCTCCAAATCCTGCACTTCATTTTCCTAAATTCAAGTCATGCACCTTATAAACCGTGCCTTATTATTTGTTATGTCAGTTGGTTCAAAAAGTACAGAAGCTTTTCGAATCCCCTCAGTAGCAAGTGATATCAAAGTTCGCCTATTTAGCAGTGTCCTCCTTTTCTAAATCTGGCCTCCCTTATTGCCCCAAAATATTCTGAAAATGAACCCAAAAGCGATTGGCAAAGACTTTTGCATATTCCCCCTGAGGCTGTGCACACCTATTCAATCCTTCCACCGGATCACCTTTATTGCATCCAATTACAGTTTAAAACGCTGCGTTTATCTCCTCTAAATATCCCTCCACAGCACTTTTAGGATTGGGAAATGTAGATTAAACAGCCGGACTGAGAAACATTACGATAAAAGCTAAAAACTGTGGGTGCTGGAATCTGAAACAAAAACCGAAAAATAAAATGCTGGAAAAGCTCATAAAGTCTGGCAGCATCTGTGAGGAAAGAATAGAACCTACGTTTCTAATCGAGATGATCCTTCGTCAGAGGGTTATCAAGACTCTACACTTTAGCTCTATTCTCTGCCCACAGATACTTGTCAGACCTGCTGACATTTTGCAGCATTTTCTGTTTTTTTGCCTGCTCTTTAGTGACTTGGTATAAAACGTTAAACGCTGCCTGCATATTTGTGCATTGCTTTGATAATGTAGCCACAGTCTTTTCAGCTTCGCCCTTTTCAATAATAGCTCGTTACTTTTCATGCTACCCTTTTCCGCTATGTCTTTAATTTGTCAATATATTTTATCATCTTATCAACAGAATTATATCTCCTCTCGTTCTTCTCAACTCTAAAGCATAAACAGTTTAAGTTTCAATTTCAAAAGCTTGAAGTTTAAAGTTTATTTATTAGTCACAAGTAAGGCTTACATTAACACTCCAATGAAGTTACTGTGAAATTCCCCTCGTCGCCATAGTCTAGCGCCTGTTCTGGTCCATGCACCTAACCAGAATATAGGCCTAACTTGTTCAATCTCTGTGCAGAAGTTAAACCCTTATTTTTATAATAGATCCCTTCTGCTATAACTGCCAAAATTGCATTTGCTCTCCTTATTAGCTGCAGGAATTGCATACCAGTGTTCTGTGACACATGCACGTGGACACTCATATCCTCTGCACCGAGGCACAGTGAAGTCTCTTTTCGTATAGATAGTACATTGTCCATTTTTGGAACATAATGGATAATCTCACACTTATCCACGGTATTCTCCGCCTGCCACATTTTTTTCCAATCCATCTAGCCTACCTATACTCATTTGTAGATCGCTTATTTCCTCATTGCGACTTACTACCGCACCAAATTTAGAGTTCTCTGCAAATTTGGCGATACTGTATTTTATCCCTGTGTCCATGTCATTAATAAATAAAACATGCAAATAGATGGCTTGCGAAAAACGAACCCTTTGGCACCCTGTTATTTAAATCTTGTCAAACGGAAAAAAGAGAAACATTTCGGATCATCGTGAGAAACATACTTGTTTCTGTCATTCTTCAGGAAGAAATTTGAAGAAGCCGCACTTGGAAAGCAGGAGAATTTCATGATTTACCGGATGACGTCGCACACTTTAAAGACTGGGGTAAGTGATGTCCAGATTTGGGGCATTAATTCGTCTTCAAGCCGCAAGCGATCTGGATCTGGCGAAACTCAATAGATAAATGAGAATTTCAGAAACATGCTCACTGGATGTTCGAGGGGGGTTGGCCGCTTCACATCGTTGAGAGTGTATTAGGGTGACTTGATTAAGCTAGATAGCGAGCAAGGAAATGAAATTTGCAAGAATTCCTCCAGAGTGTGTCATTCTAAAACCATGCACTGTTTCAGGAAGAAAAACCACAAAAACAATGCAACGACTTGAACCCTGAAATAATGCAACCTAAAATGCTTGACATCCTCCATAGTTCAGGCAGCGTCTGACTAACCGTTCAGTTTGTTAACTTCACTTCAGAACTTGTAAAAGTGAAAGGTGAAGTGGCATTTCATCAAATCTAGAGGCAGAGAAGTGGAGGCGATTGGGGGAGATCAGAAAGTGAAGTTCAAAAGGTGATCGGAGGACGATAGCTGAGAAAAAGCAGCAGACAAATGATGATATAAGGCAGATATGGGCAGCTGGGTGAGAAAAAAAAAGAAACAAAGAAGTTTCTGGAGAAGTTGTTAGTGTTAAAAACATAATCCTTTTCATTGGTTAATATAGTTAAATTATAGTTATGAAACATTGTTTCAATCTTGCAGCTGTTGGTGATGTTGCGCCGAATACCATGCACAGCCATTCGACACCTCACCCCTTTTTCTTCCTTTGCAATTTCCATTCGCTTGTATCTTTCACAATCATCATGTATTTTGTAATGTAAAGTCGACTGCCTTTGAACTTGGAAACATTTTTTTGTTTTCTTAATAGCATTTTTGAATCACTGGCGAGGCCACTATCCCACAGCTAATTACCCTTGAGAAGCTGATGGTGAGCTTCCTTCTTGAACTGCTGCAGTACATGTGAGGTTCAATCCAATGCTCTTTGGGAGGGAATTCCATAAATTGACCAAGCGACAGATCTTCCCTTCTAATCTTCCATCCCATCCAATCTTTTTTCCCGCCTCTCCTCCTGTTTAAAAACGGTTGCATCTTGTCTGAAATTATTTCAATTTCAGACAAGAATGGTCATCCAGTCAACAGTCAAACAGGTATTCGCTTGAGCAAATGTTGTCAGGCCCGATGGGTATATTAAGCAGTTTCTATATTTAATAAGCTAATAATTTTAGAGACATTAGCTATATTTATACACGTTTTTAATAGGGCTTTGGGAAGTTCTGGGATATATAATTCTAATTGTTTCTGTTCTTTAATCAGTATTTCTCATTACGGTGGTTATTAATTACATAGCAACGTTTGTCTCAGCATGATCATCGAATCACACTGACCAGAAGTAGAATATTGCACACATCTTAAACAGATTTTCCAAATTCTCCCATCTGCATTATCATTTGTGTCAATTGCAGTAACAAGTTATTTTTCCCACTGCTCAATTCACAGCACGCATTTAATGAACATGAGAAAGCTCAGCTAGGATAGAATATTGTTTCTAATACAAATAGTACACGAAACAATGCCTTTAATTCACGCCAACAGTAACTCTATAACTCACAAAAATGATCTTCTTTCACTGATGATGATGGTTCTCAGGAGTAGAAAATTATGAAAACTGTTTGGAAAGAAGAGATTGTCTACAGATATCAAAGCCTGAAACCTCAGCCAATTCCAATAGCTTCGGAAGCTTGAAAATGAACATGAATGGAAACATAACTGACAGGAGAAGAAGTTCACCTGTCAGCTCGGATGGTGACACAAGTGGTCAGGCTTTAACACAGCTGATGTTATAGAGTTACACAAATATCATCCCTTTGCTGTACAGACTATAAGAATAGAGATTCTCCTGTTGATTAATGAAATATTTTCATTTACAGTTGCAAACTCAACTTATGTTGGAGCAGAATAGTTCCTGTTTTTTAATGTTATTTTGTAACACGTTCCCTCTTTGTTGTGAATCGAAGTATTAATCGTTTTGGATATCATCACTACTCTGTTCATTCTCTGAAACATATTGATCCACACTATGGCTTCCGACAACCGGGACAAGATTGTAAGTAGAAAATAACTTTGTAGAAAATAGCAGATAAGTGAATATGTCTGTTCCTGTCTGGTGCTACTTTAATGTGGCCCCATCATGCCAGGTGCAACTGTAGAAAATTGGATTGTAGATGTTGGATATTGATGATGGACACATACGCCTGTGCTGAGGGGAGCCTGGGGGAGGTCAAGATGAATACAAATGGGAATATCTTTGGATTAATTTTATTTGAAAGTCGGTGCTGAAGATATTTCTGTCCAGGTTCCACTGAACCAGCATCACGCGCTCTTCTCATGTTGTTCCCTCGGTGGCAAAACACAACCCGGCCATGATAAGCCAAAAATGTAGAAACGATGGTGGATTTTAAACATACCTGAGCAAATCACAGCCCCAATTCGGAACACACTTTCATTGTTGTGATCTTCTACACTGGTTGAGGGTATAGTTTGCCCAGTGATATGCGGCCGTGCCTGTTCATGCTCTCTGGAGGAATTCATGAAATTATGCTGGTTTTGGAAGATTCATGCACAAGTGGACATTGTTTATTTCGAAAACTTACACCTTATTAATAACATTTCTGATAATATATGGCAAAAACTTACAGTTCAAAATTAAGCAATGTGTGATTAAACTTGACTTGTCATCACAGGACATAGTAATTCTGTTGATAGTTGCAACACGCATTCCATGTCTGGCTTACAAGCTGGGGAACCCAAAAAAATACAAATTAAAAAAATTGAAAGAACTGCAACAAAATTCAACTGCCATCGCTGAGGTGTCTCCGTACAATTTCAGTTATTTCCGTGTCATACTCAATAAATGAGGGGCTCGATACAATTGCATGCAACTCTGTTCACTATGGTTGAAATATTTTAGACCGAGCACGTTCGCCATTGACACCCTGGGGAGGCTGCCACTAACTTTTCAGTGTCCAACTGAACGAAGTAAGAAGTCTCACAGCATGAGGTAAAGTCCAACAGGGTTATTTGGAATCACCAGCTTTCGAATCGCTGCTCCTTCCTCAGGTGAGTGGGGAAGGAGCACTCCGAAGGAGAAGCTCCCGAGGAGTGCGCAAGGAGCAAACTCACCTCAGGAAGGAGCAACGCTCCAAAAGCTCATGATTCAAAATCAACCTGTTGCAATTTAACCTGATGTTCTGAGAATTCTTATTATGCCCACCCAAGTCCAACGGCAGCATCTCCACATCACATCTGAACGACGTTTTTGACTGGGAATATGCAGGTCAGCAACATTCTGTCGAAACAACTCTGTGCACTGGAAGACCAACGCATTTTGCACAGACCAAAGTGTGCCTTTAGCGATGTTGATGATCCATCAGTAGCAGCTGATGTGTACCTCAACGTGTCCCTGTGAACAGCCCGTAGAACACAATGTCTTTCATCATAGAACTGTTTGGTAAGAATTTTAAATATGACCACCTCATCTGTGTCGAGAATGTGCAAAAGCACATTCGATGACAACTGTCCCTTCACCAATGCAGTGAACCCAAGGACAAGTTGCAGGCAGAGTGAGACTCTGGACGTGAAGGAAGCATCTGGTGGTGGGGGGGGGGGGGGGGGGGGACGTCTGTGTGCAGGGCGAACCGAGCCTTTCTCATCACTAACCAAATTATGCCATGGCGATTGTTTGAAAGTTCTGTTGAAGAGCCAATCGGCAAAATGATTTGGTAGTCTGATAAGGGAACCATTCAACCGGATCTAATTTTCCTTTATCCTTCAGGGACTCAAGAACATTAACACAGACAAGATTCATAGAGTCCGTACAGTGCAGAAGGAGGCCATTCAGCCCAACGAGCCCCACTGTCTCTCTGACAGATCATCTGAGCAACGCCTATCCCGAGACCTGTAACACCCACATTAACCCCCTAATCCACCGAACCTCCACATTTTGGGAAACCGAGGGATAGTTTGGCAGAGTCAATCCACCTAAACTTCTCATCTTTGGACAGTGGGAGGAGAGTGGAGCACCCAGAGCAAACTGACGCTTATATCGGGAGAACTGGCAAACTCCACAAACCCAAGCCTGGAATCGAACCCATGTCCCTGGCACTGTGGAGCAGCACTGTTTGTCACTGTGCCCATGACCATGGTCGTCATTGGACATGTGTATACATCTTTTAACCGTGTCCAGGAGATGAAACTCCCCGACTTCCGTTACGTCCTCCAGCCTCCAATACCCTTCCTATCTCTCTATGCTTTTCCACTTACCAAAAACCGACCTAAATCTGTAATCTCCTCAGGCCCAAAACACCGTTCCGATATTTGTTAGCTCCTCCAGCCCCAGTGCGCTTCTCTCTCTAAAATTCTCCAACCTCCAATATCCCCCCTATCTTTGCATCCCCCCCCCCCAACTCTAATGTCCCGTTCTATTAGTCCCGGGAGAAGATGGCCATGAATAGCTGGTGCACAATGTTACAAAGAGGAAAGTTTTTTTTATGTTCTGAAGAAACTTACAGGCATCAGGGAAGGGTTCTATGATCTAGAGGACGCTCGGAGATAGGAAGGTTTGTCAGGCAGGTAGATGATCACGGAGGTAGGGAAGATTGTAGCAGCTGCAGGAAGTTCTAGACTTACGGATGGTTTCAGTGTCAAATTAAAGTTATCTAGTTGGCAAGGGTTCCAGATGTTCATTTCAAATGCAAAAAAATGTAGCGTCTGTCGTTGCTCTTAAGGAAGATTCTAATGATGAAGGATGTTTCAGGGATTGAGAGACTTGGAAATGAAGAAAATTCGACAGTCAGGGAACATTTTTATGGCTGGAGGAGGTTACAAAATAGGGATGTTTGTACAGGCTGGAGGAGGGTAATGTAATTGGAAATGTAATAGGGCCTGCAACTTCGCAGGATAAGTGAGTTGGCTGGAACCACAACCACGGGAATTATCAGAACAATTAACACTGGTTAAATCCAGCAGAGATTAAATTTTGGCCTTTACACAATGCTCAGAAGCAACCTACTCCGGCCCCTTTAACAAAAGCTTCCAGTCACGAAACCTCTCCCAACTAAACGGACAGGTGCAGTCGTCCCTTACCATAACTGACTTGGCAATATATCGACCGGTCCTTCACTGTAGTTGGATCAAAAACCTGGAGCAGCCCCTAAAATATCTATTGGTGTAGGTACACCAAATTGACTGACGTCGTTCAAGAAGGCAGCTCTCAGTACCTTCTTAAAGGCAACTGGAGTTGGACAATTTTGGTAGCATGTCACTCCTTAATCGTCCATTTAAGCTTCGAAACTGGGAGTAAATTCAATGAATGTAGTCCTGAATTGTTCCAGTTCCATTCCCGAAAATGTTCAGTTTCGACTATTCACACTGATAAGCTAAAAAGGCTGAATACAGTCTGACAAAAAATATATAGCTCCTCTTTCGAAGAAGTCATAGTCACAATTCTTATGAATAATGCTACTTCAGAATCTGTTCATCAAGTTAAACCACAGAACAGCCATGATTTTATGGAATGTCGGAGCGTTTTCAAGGGGCTGAATGGCTGAGAGAGGGAGTGAGAGAGAGGACTTGTTAATTCCACGAGCTTCCATCTCCAACTGCAACAAAACTAAAACTTGAATGTTCCGTGAAAAAAAACTGTTCTTCGTCACATGATATAATCTGACAATCAACCTCAGTAAAGTTGAACTCTGCAATTCAAAGCGACCATTAAAATAGCTGAACACTGCATTTTTCCAGCTTAAAATCAATATGATATCAATTATATTGCCTCAGCAACAATAAAGGAGACGAGTCAGAGAGAACACGATTCTGACAAAATTCCAGGGCCTGTTGGAAAGAATCCTGCAGAGAAACATGATTACAATACACTTCTTTCAGGCACAATCTCATCAAACCACCCCCCTTAAAAAAAAGAACCATCATTTTCAATGATGGCTCCATTTTTCAAAACCTTTTAGTTTCACACTACAATTCCTCTACAATAGGTATATACTCATTTCGTAAAATCAAGACATACAAATGGAACAATCGTCTAGTCCATTTCAGCCCTTGTCTTCCATCATCGAACGTTCCTTGTATGTCATCAGAATAGTGCAAAGCATCGGCAATCATATTTTCTCTTCCTGCCACATGCCTATTTTTCAAGTTAAATGGCTGAAATAATGAACTCCATCTGAACCATCTTGCATTGTTATTGTTCATTTCCCCAAAAGCTTCAATTCATTGTGATCGGTGTAAAGAATTGTCTCAGATGAATAACTGGCAAAATTAATGTTAAAACATTGCAGCACCAGTACCGAGCTTAAGGTCACTTTCTCAATGGCTGAATATTTCTTCTGATGATCATTTAGCTTTTTTGGAAAAATAAACACGCAGTCGACCGCTTGATTTTTTAAAATCATCTTCTTGCAATAGTACAGTACTGTTATCCACAAGGGCCACCTCGAATCGTTTTGCACAATTTGGTATGGCCAGCACAGCGGCAGTTGTTAACAAAACTTTAAGGCTGTCTCATGCATGCTGACACTCCGCCATCCACAGACATTTGTTACACTTTTTTCAGCAGGTCAGTCAGTGGAGCAACCAGATTGCTACAATCCAACACAAATTTCCTGTAACTACCACATAGTCCCAGAAAGCTCAGTATTTTCATTCTCGGTGATCGGATTGTGATCTCCCCAAAAAAAATTGTTTCACATCCCAGTGGGACAATCTGTCCATGTCCAATTGCATTGCCAAGGAATGTGGCTTGCACTTCTCCAATCTGAGGTTAAGTCAAATGTACCACCAAACGTGCCCCCTGAAGTGCACCAAACAATTTCGTTTGCTGCTTCCTTCCCATGTCTGACTAAAAATTATCAGATCGTCCACGTACACAACACAATTCAGTAATCCTGATATAGAATTCCTGCAGTACAGAATGATGCCATTTGGCCCATCGAGTCGGTACCGGCCACATTCCCACCCAGGCCCTATTCCTGTAACCCCACGTATTTACCCTACTAATCCTCCTGACACTAGGGGCAATTTAGTATGGCCAATCAAACTAACCCGCACATCTTTGGAATGTGGCAGGAAACCAGAACACCCGGAGGAAACTCACGCAGACACAGGGAGAATGTGCAAACTCCACACAGACAGCGACCCGAGACCAGTGTTGAACCCCCTGGGACACTGGTGCTGTGATGCAGTAGTGCTAGCCACTGTGGCACCGTGCCGCCCAAAGGATGTTGTTGCTTATTTTGGAATATGGCCAGAGTAGTTTTCCCTTCCACATCACATGACTTTGAACTGATACAAACCATATAGGGCTAACGGGAGGACTTTGAATAGTGTGGAGGAGCAGAGGGATCTAGGTGTATGTGTGCATAGATCCCTGAAAGTTGGGAATCAAGTAGATAAGGTTGTTAAGAAGGCATATGGCGTCTTGGCGTTTATTGGTAGGGGGATTGAATTTAGGAGTCGTAGCGTTATGTTGCAACTGTACACAACTCTGGTGCGGCCGCACTTGGAGTACTGTGTGCAGTTCTGGTCCCCACATTACAGGAAGGATGTGGAGGCTTTGGAGAGGGTGCAGAGGAGGTTTACCAGGATGTTGCCTGGTATGGAGGGGAGATCCTATGAGGAGAGGCTGAGGGATTTGGGATTGTTTTCGCTGGAAAGGCGGCGGCTAAGAGGGGATCTTATTGAAACATATAAGATGATTAGAGGTTTAGATAGGGTGGATAGTGATAGCCTTTTTCCTCTGATGGAGAAATCCAGCACGAGGGGGCATGGCTTTAAATTGAGGGGGGGTAGTTATAGAACCGATGTCAGGGGTAGGTTCTTTACCCAGAGGGTGGTGAGGGATTGGAATGCCCTGCCAGCATCAGTAGTAAATGCGCCTAGTTTGGGGGCGTTTAAGAGATCCGTAGATAGGTTCATGGACGAAAAGAAATTGGTTTAGGTTGGAGGGTCACAGTTTTTTTTTTAACTGGTCGGTGCAACATCGTGGGCCGAAGGGCCTGTTCTGCGCTGTAATGTTCTATTTGGTGCCATTTATCTTTTGGAGAAAGGTACCTGCCAGGAACGTTTGAGTAAGCCAAGTTCGGAGATAAAGATCACTTGTCTCTTCTTCCCAATGCAGTCCTTCAAGCGAGGAATATGATATGAAACTCATTTCATGGCTGCATTAAATTTCCCATTGTCCACACAAAATAGTTGGGTACCAACTGGTATTTCTACCATCACTATGGGTGAGTTCCACTCGCTGCAGTTCCATTCAATATAGCGACTTTTAAGTATGTTTTTCATCTTCTTTTGGATATGTGCCAATTTTAGAGGGTTACATCAATAAGAATGTTGCTTAATTGGAAGAGCATTTCCGACATCTTCGTAATTTATAATTTTTTTCATCATTCCCCAGCTTGTTCCCACATATCACTCCATGAGATTTAAAAACTCTTTCATGTCATTTCGATTTTCCTGCGCAAGATAACACATTAATTTATTCCAATTTCTGATAACATCCTCATTATCCAATTCAATTTGAGAAATGTAAAATTCAGAGTAATCTGCATTTCTTTTTTCATTATACGTGGTAACCACGAGCATATCCTCCTTCTGCTTTTATTCCCCCATCAAAGTACAGTTTGAGCATGTTCACATGGTGTACTATGAGCTCCCCTTCTACCAGGTGTTCTTATCAAATAAGTCACCTCACTCAATTTCCTTTCAATTTCGTAAGGCACGCTAAACCTTGCTTCTAAAGGTTTACCAACCACTTTTAATAGCAGAAATACTTTATTCCCTCTCACAAAACTGTGAAGCTTTAATTTCTTATTCCCTGCCTGTTTTATCACAACCTGATGAAACATATTTCGCTAAAATGTGACACATAGTCACATAATGTAGTCTCAGAACCCGGACTCTCCATTTATCTTTCATGTCAGCTTAAGTGGTTCTCTTACCTCATGATCAAAAATCACTTCAAATGGACTGATTACTTTTTGATTCCTTAAGTGCATCCCTAATTGAAAAAGGTGCAAATGGGATTTATTTGTCCCAATACCCTCGAGAATCTTTACAATAAGCCTTTAATGATAATGCCATCGCTCCCTGCAATTTTGGATGCTACACAATTGATTTAAATTGTTTTCCTCCTGAGCTATAAATTACTTCCTTGAATAACGTCGATGTAAAATTTGATCCTTGATCTGTTTGTATTTCGGCGGGTAGACCATATCGAGTGAAAAAAGTAACGTATCTGCAATACTTTTAGTTGCAGTATTGCACAATTAAATGGCGTCTGGAAATCTAGGACACAAATGCATTATGGTCAATAGATATTGATTCCCACTTTTCACTTTAGGGAGGGGTTCTACACAATCAATTTAAATAGGTTTCAAATGGTTCCTCAAATGCTGGAATGGATATTAATGCAGCTGGTTCTATCACTTTTTGAGATTTCCCCATTTCCTGACATGCATGACAATTCCCTCTTTCCTGATATGCATCTTGGTATACACTCCAACTCTTCTTCCATGTATACGTTTTGATACTACTGTTTGTCTGTCGTGTTCTGTTGTCATTCTACGAACTTTCCTAAACTAAAAATATCCACTTCACCCTCGACCTGTTCTGGTTGTTTTCCAACAATTTGTTCAAGTAATGGTTTCTGATAACTGAACGTATTTATCCTACACTCTTTAATTTCTCCTCCCTTCTTAATCGATGGCTTTGTGACCTTGTGACCATAGAATGAGGAAAACATCCTAGAATTTGCGTCCTTTAACAATTCAGTTGTGTGGTTTTCCACTGGCTTCTCAACCACAGTAGGCATCACTTCCATTTGTGTTCCAGCTATATTGTTACTCAAGGTAACCTGCATTCCTGGACAAGATAATTTATCGATCACTCCTACGAGCACTTCAGCACTTTTCAGTGGACTTTCCAATCTCACCTCTCATAACTGAATGCGACTCTTGTTAATCTGAATTCCACATATTACAATCGTTTCTGGCAGTATTCCTTCCAAACTACATAACTCCTCATTTCTCACCATCAAAGATTGATTCACCTGCACAGCCCTTCAAAATGAACTTCTTCACCTACTCCTCCTGGTTCATGAGTAAAATTTAGGAACACAAGTAAATTACTTAGTGATCTGGCAGTTTCTTATCAATCAACTCCTGAACAGACTGTGCATTCTTTTGCACCACTTTTCTTAAACCACCAACACTCTGACTTTTTGTGACTTACTTTATTTTACTGAAAACACCTGAGCCTTTCTAATTATCTTCCACCCGCATGTGTTTCTTTTTTAGTCTGAGGCAAACTGTCTTTATTATCTCCCACAAGATCTCCTCGACATTTACTGCCTAACAATTCCAATTTTGCCCAGTTTGTTTACCTCACCGGCTGAAACTCATATCAAAAACCAAACTTTGATTCATGAACCAATTAATAGTAATCTGCCATTTCTGCAGCCAACCCCGCGGTTTTTACACTCTGCTCTTCCTCCCGGGCTCCCAATACTTCAGGAAGTGAATTTCTAAACTCTTCCAAAACAACCGTTTATCGAAAAGCATGATAAGATCTGGTCTTTTTGCAAAGTCCTCATCCACCTATCAAAATTACTCAGTTTTATTCTTTCAAATTCTATGCATATTTGACCAGATGCTTTCCTTCGATTTCTAAACCGTTATCTGTAGGCTTCAGCACTAGCTCATAATCACTGAGTATGGCTTTTCTCACCTAATCTTGATCCCCTGATACCGCCTCCCATAGTGACGCAAACACCTCACTAACTCTGCCAAGCAACTTTGTTTGCATCAAGTACTGTGGTCATTTCATTTGTTCCGCTACTTTCTCAGACGAAATGGAAACAACAACCTTCTACATCTTTCTCTTCAAATGGTGGCAACGCTTGCACATATTTAAAAAGATCCCCACCAGAGCTTGGAAGACAACGCTATCGATCATCCTCACTGTCCTCATCACCACTCTCAAATGTTGCCATTCCATCTGCTATGTTAAGTTGACGTGCACTTTATATGTTATCTTTCATATATTATCTTTCTTTTCCCCTTTTCTCCCTCTCGTTTTTTTGTTCCACCAACGCTATTCTTTCCCTACTTCATTGCTTTATCTGTAATTCAAGCATTTTCAATGTTGTTGTTTGTTGCTGTCTGCAATTGCTTCCCGTTTTTATCATTTATAATGACTCCCCTTGTGTTTCTGGCAATGGTAAATGCTGAGCTATCGCCACAATCATCTCGGACTTCCACGCCCGTTCAGTTGCATTGTGTTTGAAACAGTTCATTATGATCTCTTGATCTTGTAATTTCGACCGAGTTTATTTGTGGTAAACTTAATTATCAAAGGATAAGATGATTAGAAAGGAGGGCGTGGTGGTGCGGTAGTAATGTCACTGCAGCAGTACTGCAGAGATGCAGGCTCATGCACCTGGGATACGTGTTCAAATGGCAGCTGCTTCAGTGTAAATCTAATTAGTAATTTAGGAATTTATGAAGTTAGTCTGATCAATAGTGACCAGAAAAATGGGTTTCGTCGTCAAGAAAGCACAGATGACTCATTACCGATCTTCAGGGAAGGAAATAAGACACCCTTGCCCCGGTCTGGCCTACATTTAAACCAGCGATATCGCTGACTCTTAACTCTGAACTTGCCCAGCAAGGCTTCCAGTTCAAGAGCAATTAGGGATCGACAATACATGCTGGCCCTGTTAGTGCTGCCGCACATGTCGTGAAAAGAATTTGTGAATGGGGCTTTATAAACTGTGCAATGTGGGATTATGAAATATTGTGCACCAGCTATTCATGGCCATCTCCATCCGAAAGTAAACTGAACTAAATGATCGCTATTTGAACAAGGCCTATGCATTCCATTTGAGATGAGCAAAATTAGAAATTAAGGCGGTTTCAGTGGTCAAAGAAATTCCGAATTGGTTACAACGGATACAAAGTTGTTTTCTGCTTGGACGAGCCCACCCCACTTACCTTAAAAATTCCACGAATTAATATCAGTCTTGGGTGTCAGTGCAAACAGGACTGCACAAATGTATAATGATTTTTAATGCCAAGCCACCAGATTTCTAAGTTGTTTGACTTGGGTGCAATGGAAAGTTGCTTATCTGGCGGCCAGAACAATACAATTCGTGTCTCATTCTATGTGCCCGAAGTTCGATTCAAATTTATTGGATTATCTGAAACTATACAATTTATAATATTTACCTTTTGGATATATGCTTGACATGATCTGTTTACTGTAAGTATCGAGACTGTCACAATTGCCTTGAGGCATTTCAGGGTGGAATATTGTATTAGGAGAGAAGTTTACTTTTATAGCGTGTCGATATTTTTATTTTGAAAAGACCCTGTCCTGTGGTTGTATGCTTTGCATGTAAAATGCATTGTGTATATCACGACTTCCTATGGAATCTTATCACATGGAGTTAGTTATTTTAACTGAGAATAACATAGTTTTGCATAAGAGTGACAACAAAAAACAAACATTTCAATGTGAACGTGAGGAGGCTGCCTGGGTTGTCAGACAGCTGACAATCCTTAGCCCGGAGATAACCCACGTCGATTCGCTAATGTCACAGAAGAAGGACATACCTTTCAATTTTAGTTTATTTATTATTGTCACAAGAATGCTTACATTAACGTAAAAGTAATGAAGTTACTGTGGAAATCCCCTTGTCGTCACACTCCGGTGTCTATTCGGGTACACTGCGGGAGAATTTTATCGTGGCCAATGCACCTATTCAGCATGTCTTTCATAACTGTGGGAGCAAACCGGAGCATCCAGAGGAAACCCATGCAGACACACAGAGGATCTGCAAACTCCGCACATCAGTGACCCAAGCCAGGAATTTAACCCTGGTCACTGGCACTGTGAGGCAGCAGCGCTCACCATTGTGACAAAGTGCTGTCCTATCTTTATGTGGCTGTTTCGAAGCAGCTCTGAAAGTACAAGTTTTTTTTCGCGCTCGGTTTATTCCTTCCAACCCCAATGACTTGACCATAATTTGCTATTTCATGGAAGTGTTCAAACGTATTGGGGCTGCGGTTAATGGTAGTGGTGCGGGGGCAGGGGTTATGTCAGAGCAGTAAGGAACTTAACTCTGTATTCAATGGGAGAAGCGTGGAGGGTCACCTCATTTGTGATGATTGGCCAAAGAAACAACTTTTCACATTGCTCACAATTCAAAAAGCATGTCAGAGATTGTGAGACATTGGGATTTGGCATTTGATTGGATCTTGAAAAGATAAATTGACGAAGTGTTAAGCTGAAAGCTGTGGGGAAATAGGGCTAGCTCAGCTCAATTGGCATTGAGCTGCGATAGACAAGATGGAACGAATAGCCTCCTCTTTTTTTTTCTAACCATAATTTCAGTACCTGGTTTGATACCAAAGTTGATATGATGCTGTCATTTTTCCGCACGGTAATCCCATGTTTGGCACTGGGAAGATTAATGAGAAGTGACATTTGAACAGGGCTGTATGTAAATTGATTTTCTTTTTGTTTTTGTCTCTGTCTGGACCTAGTGTTCCAGAGCACGAAAACGAAAGAATGTATCTTTATTCTCAGTAAATCCCATTAATGGTAATCTATGCTATACAATGAAAAATAATAAACTGTATAATTCTGTTCTGCCGACATGTTATGTGGAAATGAATTAAAACATCTAAAATTGAACAAAACAGCACATAAGTCAAATTAAGCTCTTATGACTGAGTTGCAGTCAGAATAAATATGTATCCAAATGAAGCTGGGTGCTTTATCCAAAGATAAAATCACATCAGGAGGTTGTCAGCCACATGATATTGGCAGTGAGATTTATCCCGTTATACAGCCACTTCTCCAACTTGGAAGGTGGGTCAGCATTCGTTCAGCTCGATCTGTAATGCCCAAACGATAGATGGGTTGGGAAGAAACCACGTAATATCATAAACTGGCTCAATAACACACATATGATGGACCTTACGTCTATATATACGGTATTCCTGCTGTAAATACATTACAATGATTCTTCCAAGTCTTTCGAAACCCCGATCTCTCACGGTGTGTATCAGAAGAACTTTATTTATTTATCTATTGCCACTCACTTAACCGAAGCCAGCAGCAAATTTTCCGCTAGGATTACATCATCTACAATACTGATGTTCATAGCAGACATGAACAGTTAACTTTATTTCTCACTCCACAGACGATTGCGGACCTTCTTGGTTTTCCCAGCACGTTCTGTTTCTTGATTCTCTTCAGCTTTGTATGTTGTTGTTGAATGCTGATCTCATTCAATAAGTTTATTTGGTAGCAAAAGCCACAGGCTTTCGGAGCCTTAAGCCCCTTCTTCAGGTGAGTGGGAATTCTGTTCGCAAACATGGCATATAAAGACACGAACTCAATTTAAAGAATAATGTTTGGAATGCGAATACTTACAGCTAATCAAGTCTTTCAGATACAATAATGTGCCGACTCCAAGTGGAGAGGATCTCCAAGAAGATCGCGCATATTGACACAGACATCAAGTTTCTACAAAGATGCAAGAAAGCACACAAGGTACCGAAAGGACTAGAGATCGCGAACCCACTCAGGTCAACCTATAACACAGACTACACTGAGAGACTTTGCCGTCGCACCTCTCTCACACTCCTCAAACACCTCACACACGAGCACTACAGCAAACGCCGCAGGCTGGAAACCAAGATAGAGTCCAAATTCTCAACTTGCACTCAGGACGCAGACCAGCTGCGAAACTCTGCCAAGCAGACGAGACAAAGGAACTACACCGTCTACATGCACACCAAGAACAGGAAACTTGAGAAACTCGGCATCACCACCAGCAGCAACCAAGCCTCCCCCGGTACCACAGTAGAAAACAGTACCACTGCAGGGAAGTCCATTGTCAACTTGTCCGACTACATACTTGAACCAGATGAAATCGAAGTTCTCAGCCGAGGGCTTATTTTTTGCCCCACCGCCAAAATGGACCCCACCAGTCTCTGAGCAGAAACAGAGGAATTCATCAGGTGAATGAGGCTGGGGGAGTTCTTCCACAAACCCCAAGAGGCCAACAGCGAACACAATGAGACAGCCAATGAACCGGAACAGCCGACAGAGAGATCGGCAGTGCATCCAAAGAGGAAAGAGTCGAATTGGACTACTCCGGAAGGCCGCTGCCCTCGACTTGACATGTATGCCCAAGCCATTAGGAAGTGCGTCAACACCAAATTCATCAGCCGCACTCACAAGACAGCCCTGAACATCACCCAAGTTCAACGCAACGCCCCCCGCGCTCTCAAGACCAAGCGCAACATTGTCATCAAACCAGCAGATAAATGAGGGGCCATCATCATACTGAACAGAACGGATTACTGCAAAGAAGTGTACCGACAACTAAACAATGAGGAACACTACAGACAGTTACCCACAGATCTGACGAAAGAACACACCCGTCAACTCAACACTCTGATCAAGACGTTTGATCCGGACCTTCAGAGCACCCTCCATGCTCTCATCCCACGTACTCCCTGCGTTGGAGATCTCTATTGCCTCCCGAAGATAAACAAGGCAAACACATCCGGCCGTCCCATTGTATCGGGCAATAGGACCCTGTGCGAGAACCTCTCCGGCTATATCAAGGGCATCCTGAAACCCATTGTCTAAAGAATCCCCAGCTTTTGTTGCGACACGGCAGACTTCCTACAGAAACTCGGCACACATGGAGGAGTTGAACCAGGAGCATTCCTCGTCACAATGGATGTCTCGGCACTCTACACCAGCATCCCCCACGATGATGGCATTGCTGCAACGGCCTCATTGCTCAGTGCCGACAACTGCCAGTTTCCAGAAGCAATGTTACAACTCATCCGCTTCATCCTGGACCACAATGTCTTCACCTTCAACAACCAGTTCCTTATCTAGACTCAGGGACAGCCATTGGGACCAAATTCGCACCTCAATATGCCAACATCTTCATGCACAGCTTCGAAAAAGACTTCTTCACCGCACATAACCTTCAACCGATGCTATACACTAGATACATCGATGACATTTTCTTCCTTTGGACTCATGGTGAACAATCACTGAAACAACTATATGATGACATCAACAAGTTCCATCCCACCATCAGACTCACCATGGACTACTCTCCAGAATCGGTTGCATTCTTGGACACACGCATCTCCATTAACGGCGGTCACCTCAGCACCTCACTATACTGCAAGCCCACGGAGAACCTGACGATGCTCCACTTCTCCAGCTTCCACCCTAAACACGTTAAAGAAGCCATCGCCTACGGACAAGCCCTCCGTATAAACAGGATCAGCTCGGATCAGGAGGATCGCAACAGACACCTCCAGACGCTGAAAGATGCCCTCATAAGAACAGGATATGGCGCTCGACTCATCAATTGACAGTTCCGACGTGCCACAGCGAAAAACCGCACCGACCTCCTCAGAAGACAAACACAGGGCACGGTGGACAGAGTACCCTTCGTCTTCCAGTACTTCCCCGGAGCGGAGAAGCTACGGCATCTCCTCCGGAGCCTTTAACATTTCATTGATGAAGACGAACATCTCGCCAGAGCCATCCCCACACCCCCACTTCTTGCCTTCAAATAACCACACAACCTCAAACAGACCATTGTCCGCAGCAAACTACCCAGCCTTCAGGAGAACAGTGACCTCGACGCCACAGAACCCTACCACAGCAACCTCCGCAATACATGCCGGATCATCGACACAGATGCCGTCATCTCACGTGAGAACAGCATCCACCGGGTACACGGTACATACTCTTGCAACTCGGCCAACGTTGTCTACCTGATACGCTGCGGGAAAGGATGTCCCGAGGCATGGTACATTGGGGAAACGATGCAGACGCTGCGACAATGGATGAATGAACACCGCTCGACAATCACCAGGCAAGACTGTTGTCTTCCTGTTGGCGAGCATTTCAACGGTCACGGGCATTCGGCCTCTGATATTCGGGTAAGCGCTCTCTGTGGTGGCCTTCACGACACACGACGGCGCAGCGTCGCTGAGCAGAAACTGATAGCCAAGTTCCGCACACGTGAGGACGGCCTCAACCGGGATATTGGGTTCAGGTCACACTATCTGTAATCCCGACAGCTTGCCTGGACCTACAGAGTCTCACTGGCTGTCCTGTCTGGAGACATTAAACATCTCTTTAACCTGTCTTAATGCTCTCTCCACTCACATTATTTGTATATTAAAGACCAAGGGAATAGGGGAGATCATAAATGAATACTTTGCATTCGTATTCACAAACGAGAGGGACTTGTTGATTGGGAGTGTCCCAGAGGGAGGTTAGAGAGAGTCTCCCGTTAGAGAGAATCTCCATTACAACGGAGGAAGTGTTAGGTTTTTTAGGTGACATTAAAACTGACAAATCCCCAGAGCCTGGTGGCATCTATCCTAGACTGCTCAGGGAGACAAGAGATGTAATTGATGGGCCTCTGATGGAAATTTTTGTCTCTTCTTTGGACACAGGTGAAGACCCTGAGGATTGGAGGATAGCAAATGTGATACCGTTATTTAAGAAGGGTCGCAGGGATAACCCGGTGATTATAGGCCAATAAGCTTGACGTCCGTGGTAGGGAATTTGTTAGAGAGGATTCTTAGAGACAGGATGTATGCGCATTTAGAACAGAACAATCTCATTAGTGACAGACAACATGGTTTTGTAAGAGGGAAGTCGTGCCTTACAAATTTGGTGGAGTTTTTTGAGGAAGTGACAAAAACGGTTGATGAAGGAAGGGCCTTGGATGTCGTCTATATGGATTTCAGTAAGGCATTTAACAAAGTCCCTCATGGCAGGTTGGATCAGAAGGTTAAGGCTCATGGGGTGCAAGAAGAGGTCGCTTGATGATAGAGAACTGGCTTGGCCACAGGAGACAGAGGGTAGCAGTCGAAGGGTCTTCTTCCGGCTGGAGGTCTGTGACCAGTGGTGTTCCGCAGGGCTCTGTACTGGGACCTCTGTTATTTGTGATATATATAAATGATTTGGAAGAAGGTGTAACTGGTGTTATCAGCAAGTTTGCGGATGACACGAAGTTGGCTGGACTTGCGGATAGTGATGAACATTGTCGGACAATACAGCAGGATATAGATAGGCTGCAAAATTGGGCGGAGAAATGGCAGATGGAATTTAATCCAGATAAATGTGAAGTGATGCATTTTGGAAGAACTAATGCAGGGGGGAGTTATACATTAAATGGCAGAGCCATCAAGAGTATAGAAACACAAAGGGACCTAGGTGTGCAAGTCCACAAATCCTTGAAGGTGGCAGCACAGGTGGAGAAGGTGGTGAAGAAGGCATATGGTATGCTTGCCTTGATAGGACGGCGTATAGAGTATAAAAGCTGGAGTCTGATGTTGCAGCTGTATAGAACGCTGGTTCGGCCACATTTGGAGTACTGCGTCCAGTTCTGGTCGCCGCACTTTCAGAAGGACGTGGAGGCTTTAGAGAGAGTGAAGAGAAGATTTATCAGGATGTTGCCTGGTATGTAGGGTCTGAGCTATGAGGAGAGTTTGGGTAAACTGGGCTTACTGGAAAGACGGAGAATGAGGGGAGACCTAATAGACGTGTACAAAATAATGAAGCGTATAGATAGGGTGAACAGTGGGAAGCTTTTTACCAGGTCGGAGGTGACGATCACGAAGTGTCACGGGCTCATGATGAGAGGGGCGAGGTATAACTCAGATATCAGAGGGACGTTTTTGAAACAGAGAGTGGTGCAGTCCTGGAATGCGCTGCCAAGTAGGGTGGTCGAGGCCGACACGCTGGCATCGTTTGCGAATTACCTGGATAGTCACATGAGCATTCTGGGAATGGAGGGATGCAAACGAATTGCCTAGTTGGACCAATGAACGGAACAGGCTTGGAGGGCCGAAGGGCCTGTTTCCTGTGCTGTCCAGTTCTTTGTTCTTTGTACTTGATTAGCTGTAAGTATTCGAATTCCAACCATTATTCTGTAAATTGAGTTTGTGTCTTTATATGCCCAGTTTGTGAACCGAATTCCCACTCACCCGAAGAAGGGGCTTAAGGCTCCGAAAGCTTGTTGCTTTGTGCGAAAAAATAAACCTGACTTTAACCTGGTGTTGTTAAACTTCTTACTGTGTTTACACCAGTCCAACGCCGGCATCTCCACATCATGACCTCATTCAATCCAGAGCAGCTTTCGAACGCCCATTTTTTAGCCATGGAATCAGCTGGGAGTGATTGCCTGAAGCTTCTTCCTGACACTCAGCTTTACCTGTCTCCTAGTTTCTATTTGTGTCATCGGCTGTACCCCTCAATGTCTACCTTTCACGTTCTGCAGATGTTGTTGGGGCTTCATGAAGCTCACTGTAAAGAAGAACATGCAGGAGTCCAGAGAACCTCTGGAACTTTCTGTGCCCTGTGCCACTATTCATCTACTACCGACCTCAGCACAGCAGCATGAATATTATTTTTAGTTGACGAATGTATAATTTCATAGTTTGACAAAAGCAGAAAATGGGAGAGGGACATGGGCTACGTCACACAAAGGATACAACCCTGAACACCTGTGAGAATCACTGAGACATGAACCAGCAAGACAATGGAGAAAGTGGAATGAAAAATGTGGAAGACTGGGAAAGCAAAACTGTCATGGGGGTAGAGGTAAAAGTGAATACAATCAGGGAGGAGAATCTGTTGAATAATCACACTGAGGGAAAGCGAAAATGAGTCATATAGATTAAAGGATAGGAAAGTGTTGGGGACACAATTGGATCAAAATCAGAGGTGGGGCATAACCGTTGAGTGAAACCAGAATGAAAAGAAAAGAATGCATGAGCGTTGGCCACATGAGCAGTAGAGAGAACAACAGTGGTGACGAGCATATTAAAGGGGAAACAGAAAGTAGGTGTGTCGTGGGAGTCAGATTGGAGGAGAAGTGTGCAATGGCATGGGAAGTGATATATCGGGAGATGATGCATGATGAAAATTGGAAGAATAAGCAGGAGACTAGAATCAAAAACATAGTCACAAATAGGAATGGACCTAAACCTTCTTGTTCACGACACCTGCTCTAAAAGCAAAAGAAAAATACTGTAAGTGCAGTGTACGTTATATTATAAAGAGAGCACTGCACAGGAAAGTTACTGCAGGGAAGTTACAATGATTCCACTTCAGGTTTAAAACTTGCGTTGTCCAATTCACAACTGACTGGTTCAAGTTTGAAAAAAAAAATACGTTCTCTTTGTTCTCTCCATTACTCAGGTTAATACTTATACAACAAGAAGCAGCTGATTTAGTTACCACCCTTAATGAAGTTAGTCATTCCAAGGCTTCTCAAATCCTCCATAAGAAATGAAGAATGCAATTAATTTAGATCATGGCGAGATTATCACGACAGCTCAGAATTTGATGACAGAGGATACAATTAAGGCACAGTGTAAAAGGGAAAGTGAGGGAGGGAGAATCAGACACTCCAGATGGAAACCTGGGAGCAGAGTATTGAGGTACCGGAATACTCTATCACCAATGGAGCAGCCACTAAAATGGGTACAGTAAAAGAAAGACACTTAATGGCACAATGGCCTCAGAGTCATTACCTGGTCCAGGTTATTGCAGAGGAAGGGGAGAGAGTTTAGAATCCTTTATAACAGATAGAATAGAGAAAGAAATCTGAGCGTTCAGATGTTCCTTCATGGACCAATGAGAAGAAAGTGGAGAAAACGGAATTGCGTCGGTCCCTAGTGCCATCATTCTGTTAAAAAAGTATCACACAAACATGATTTCTTATGTCTAAGTGTTGTGGAGTAATTTTGCACCGCCTTCAAACCGTTGAACAGATATTCATGCCGGCTTTTTGTGTCTGCGTGGGTTTCCTGCGGGTGCTCGGATTTCCTCCCACAGTTCGAAAGACGTGCGGGATTGGTGCATTGGCCATGCTAAATTCTCCCTAAGTGTACCCAAGCAGGCTCCGGAGAGTGGCAACTAGATGATTTTCACAGTCACCTCATTAAAATGTAAACCTATTTTTGACACGAATGAATAAATTTTAAACTTAATAAAACTCTCTTCCCATCCTTCCATATTTATTTTCATTTTGCATCAAAGTGTCTGCTCACTTAACCAATTTGTCCACTTGAAATACCTTCCTGCCGTCCTCGCTGTTGAGGAAATTTTGATGTCTTATGTCATCTGAAACGCTGACAGATATGTTGCTGATAAAGCAAAGTAATTCGTGTTTAATAAGTGTAATCAGGAATTAGATAATTCTTACAGTACAGAGGGAGAACATTGGGCCCATTGAGTCTGCACCGATTGTTTCTCATGATGTGGAGATGCCGGCGTTGGACTGGGGTAAGTACAGTAAGAAGTCTCACAACACCAGGTTAAAGTCCAACAGGTTTATTTGGTAGCAAATACCATAAGCTTTCGGAGCAATTCTCCTTCGTCAGATGGTGTGAGACCACTCCATCTGACGAAGGAGCATTGCTCCGAAAGCTTATGGTATTTGCTACCAAATAAACCTGTTGGACTTTAACCTGGTGTTGTGAGACTTCTTACCGATTGTTTCTGACAGACTAGCTTAACTAGGACCTTTCCGCCACGCTGTCCCCGTAACGTCACACATTTTAATGACTAATGCATCTAACTTACCTATCTTGAGGTACTAAGGCACAATTTAGCATGGACAACTCACATAAATTCCACATCTTTCGACTGTGCGAGCTAACTGAATCACCCAGAGGACACGCTCGCAGACACAGGAAGATTGTGCAAACGACACATGGACACTCATTCAAGGCCCGACTTGAACCCGGGTCCCTGGCTATGTGAGGCAGCCATGCTAACAACTGTGCCGCCTTGAGATCACTTCCAAATAAAGATTCTGAGGTTTTATCACGGTAGACTTCCCTCCAGCCTGAGGAAGTGTTACTATCACTTTCCCCTCTACCCTGTCCCTCATCCAGATTATGTCTGGTATTCAATTCCCCACGTATTACATGGCTTTCGGTTTCCAGGACAACTCTGTGCAATGGCAGCTCCCGTTTCGAATGTCCATTAGCAGAATGTGAAGTGCAGTTCTCAATATTAATATTTTATTTTGAAATTTGTCAGAAAACAACTTTCTCGAAACTCTAGCAGTGTTGGTACAAATAAGTGTGGCATTGATCAGCGTTAAATGGACTTATCTGTTTAATGACTGTAATGAATGCCAGTCTCCATGGACTGCAACAGTGTCGTTGGAGATTTCCACTTTACAAATTACATGAAACTTTTTACAATGTGTATCAGCTCATCACTAAGAAGGAGCCAGAGGAAGGAAGAGGATGTATGAAAATCTGTGAAAAGTATATTGGAAAGTTTTGATAATGGGCAGGGATCTGAAAATAGTGGATTGTAAAAGAACAACAGGGAACTGGAATATGAGAGCATTAGGTGGGAAGCGATGGACAGGGTTTTCCTTTGCTGGGAGGTTCACCATCTTTCTTTCTATTATGATATCATGACCTTAGCATCTCGCATTTATTACACACTTCTGATTATTCAGAAGATTTACTATCCCACGTTGCGATTGTTGTTGTATCTGGTAAGTACCTCAATCCAGCTATAAATTAAAATGATCATCCTTTGATTCACCATGCCCGCTTTGCTGTTGTTGATGTAAATTGTAAGTCTCTATATTAAGCAAAATATTTGAAATGCTTTGTACATTTGATTGCACGATTTGCTATTTTTGAAATCTGGGAAGACCAAAGCAATTTTTTTCATTCAGCATCACAAACTTGTCTTTGCAAACATCTGAGTCTGATGCACAGGTCACAAGATCTCAGCAATCCTTTTGGCCTAAGCTTATTGCAAAACCTCTCCATCGGTAATATTGCCGCCTTTTCCTCTGCAGTGGATCTCATGACATCAGTCCAGCAATCCACTGTTTAGATGTCATCCATGTCCTTGACAAATCCAGACTCGTCTATTTCATTGCTGTCTTTTGGCAAAATTCCAAGCTGCAAGCCTCAAAAACTGGAATGTATACAAATCTCTCCTATCTTTCCTGAACAAGTAAACCCCTAATCAGCCCATCTTTTCTGTACCCACTGATTGACATTCATTCTCAGTCGAAAAACAAGTTCATCTTAATGTATCCATCTTCCATTTCCTCACCTATCCAATTAGTTTCAATTTGCTTTTCTTTCAACATAACTGGTCCATTTCAACGCAAATCATTCTCACATAATTTTGGTATTCATCTGTATTTTTCCCGTTCTCATCCTCTGTCACGAACTGATATGTCTCCCTTTCTTTCCCTCTCCATATATCTCTTCCTCACTGAGTCAAGGAATGGTAGAACAGCGACATAGATACATTTTCCATCAGGTTAGTCTTTTCGTTTAAAAGATTCTAACCATCATGTTGTCAGAAATTCTTCGAGGTGGCCTGATTAATTTAAAGACTAAATATTTTCATGATACATTTAATTTCACAACGGCAAATAAAGTTTGTTCAGTTCAATGAAATTCTTCCATTAAACTAGTATTATTAAAACATTGAAATGTTAGAATGAAAAACATTACAAATTAAAAATACTCAGACAAACAAAGAATTAAGACAAGACAAATATCTTTTGGCTGAAAGAAAATCTCTGATTTCACCGACACAGCCAATTAGCGATGACGCATTCTCAACATTTCTCAGATTTCATGCCAAAAAGTACAATGGTTATATTTTTTGTCATCAGATTAATCAGCCCAGTACTTATTTAAAAACAATTTCATTCATTCATTGTCCTGTCAATCTAATGATGGTATGCTCTTCAATCAATTATATTTTGAGACCTTCAAATATAAATCTTTCATTTGCCTGTCCGTTCTCCCAAAAATGACTTCTTATGATTCAGCATTTGTCTAACCAATGTAAAACGGCTCTAATAACAAATTAGATGCCTTTATCTTTTGGCATTATCCCCCGGCCCAGAACTTCGTGGGTAATTTACTTCGTTGCGTGATTTGTGCCTGACTTGTGCTGGTATCTTTCATGAATACATCTTTCATTTTGCTGGCATGTTACTGACACATTTTTAGAGACGTTATTAATCTGTTACTTTAATATTTTGTATTATTTTGAAACGACATTGAAAAACATTAGCTGAAAATTATCCTCAAGTTTGGTATTCAGAATTAATCAGAATTCTCAAACACAAATTATAATGTGTTAGTAATTTTCCTAACTAGTACTCTTATATCTGATATTGACCTGCTCTCTGACATATGTCCCAGAATATTTCATACTTTATGTTTCAGTTTCTTAATCAAAAAATCCATTAGTAAGCCTGCTTACTAATTTGCTACATCTTGCATTTCAGTTCGAGTATATCTTGCCCATTGGCCTTGAATGAATAGTCAACATTTTTTTTTCATACAAAGAAACCATTTTTTAAAAGTCTTATGACATGTCAAGAATGCCAATACAATTAGTTACTTGTATAAAAAATATGTTTATCCGATGTTAAGTTAATTCCTCGAACTAATTCTTAATCTACCTAGTCCCTTCTACTGTTAAATCTCGTCTACAATTCCCGCTGTTGGCCATATTGGTCACAGCAATATTCAGCTAAATTTAGTAGGCTCTATTATCTCCTATAATCAATGTATTATTGCATCTATATTAAATCTTGATGATGCCGATCAATTAGTAATTGTTTTTATGTAAAAAAAAATGTTCTTCCCTTAAAAGGATGCTCTAGTGTACTCGATCTCATAAAATGGAGCATCTACAGAAGTTGATGTTATTGATATTTCTTCCTTCTCTTCCTTGATTGATGCCACTCTTGCAACAGCCTGGCTTGTAGTCGAACAACAACATTTGAGTAGTATTATTGACCCAATAATCAGCAGTACATAAACAAAAAGATATGTAGCTCCGATGAATATGTTCTTTTCCAATATTCTGATTCATCCTGTTGTTCATTTCTCCAGAGAGAATGGCTCTGGTTTGTCCAACCTCTGGACCTCCTTCCGAATATGAGTTACCAGATTGGTGATATTCTTCGAAATATCTGATATGTAGGTGTAGTAATTCCGTCCAATCAAAGTGCGTGTTCCTTCTCTTGTCGCAAGAAAGACATCCATCACTATCCGATTCTGTAGCACAACTGTGTGCATTGCTACCATTTCATCATTAATTTGTGATAAAGCAGCGGCTGAGTCATTAGCAACTCTTTTAAGATACAGACAGTATTTTCCAATTCCATTGTCAGTCTTACATGTGAATATGCTGGCACCATTACTCCAAAGAAATAATCTATGCTCACTGCAGTACGTTAACGTCTGATTGTTTCCTCTGATAATTGATCAGCGTGTTAAATATGTGGAACCACATATTTTCAGTACCAAACTCCTTTCCAACCTTTGGGCATCCATGGGTAAGCTTTGTTTCCACAAATCCAACAAGTTCCATTAAGTGTTGGGTATATTGAATGTTGCACATGTGATCATCCTCTGCTGGGCTTAAGGAAATCCTGCTCTTGACATCTACCGTGTCGATTTCATTTACTAATCCTAATATTTATGCTGCCTAATCACCATGATGCACAATATCCCTTGTTCCAATAATCCTGTATCAATTAGAATCAAATTGGGTGCTCATTTGGCTGTATTGAATACAGGTGAGTATCTATTCAAGTTACCTGACTTGTCTGCGCCTGATCGTCATTGAAAAAACTCTACTCTTTCATGCGCCTTTATAAATCCCACTGTTTCTTCATCTGGATTTTCTGAACAATTGGGTTAATTGATGCAATATTCGCAGTTCTTTCCACCTGAAAAGGATTGGCCGTAAACGAAGTCCCTCCCCGGCATGAATTGGCATATATAGATCCCTGTAAAACCAACATGGCGCGGAGAGAGGCGATTTTCTGCAAGCTATGCCCAGCATGTCTTCTAATTCTATCTTACTTTCGCTCTATGCGTCTAGAACTCCATTCTAACTCTTTAAAACTCTCCAACAATGCTTTAATGATATTTTTATAGCTTGGCGGTCCTGAGTACCCTGGAGATAACCGACACGAATGACCTGTAATTGAGACGGAGCAGCTGCCCACGTGTGAGCAGCAGTCGGCGCTGCAGCCCCAGCGCCGGGGATTCCTCCAGAGCGGCTTGCAGCGAAGAGGAAAACGCCCGAGAAGCCTGGGCCTACATTCAGAAGACTCCTCGAGCCAAGAAAAACACCGCGGGAGACGAGACTGCACTCTGCTGGTCCCTAACTAGGCTGGAGCCCTCTCCTCCCCAGCCCCCAACCCCTCTGAGCCAGAGAGCTGTGATCCCCTGCAGGCTCCAAGCACTCCCTCCCCTTCGACAGTCGCCATACTCCTAAAAATAAACTCTCCCGGCCTCACAATCACCAGCTCTTTTAAATTCAATTGCAGGTCTAAAGATCCTCCGACCTCTGAAAGAAGAGCCCAAACTGGCAGTGAGCCAGTGGACCCCAATACACTAACTCATCGCCGACCACGACCCCAGGGACATCATCCACTTACCGGCCTTCAAACAAACACGCTGGAGCGTGTTCTGGATATCCACCAAACGGTGAAGCCAAACTGCAGCCCAACAGTGACCCGGAACACCCGACCGCGCAGACCCATCTATCGACGCAGGAGTTGCAAGCAAGGCAACAAATTCTCCATCCGCACACCGACCAGAGCAAAAAACCTCATTGAACACAACCATACGGCAAACCACTCTCACAGTCCCCCAGGCTCCAAAAAAAAGCAGACAACCCAGAAAGCATGGAAAACGTGCAGGCCTGCAGGTGAAAGTGAAACAACGTGGTCCCAGGGCCCCCTTCCCCAGCTTACTTCTTGCAAATGTTCAGTTTCTGGAAAATAAACGAGACAAACTTAGAGACAGACACAGTTTCCAAAGAAAACTGAGGGATTGCTGTGTACTCTGTTTCATGGAGACATGGCTCACTCCTGCTTCACCGAGCAGTGCCCTACCGCCAGAGGGCTTCTCAATCCATCAAATAGACCATACAGTGGCCTCAGGAATGGCAAGGGGAGTTGGGGTTTGCTTCTTAATCAACACCTCATGGTGCCTAGACGTAGCAACACTGGCAAATTTCTACTCCCCAGACCTAGAATACCTGATGCTAAAATGCCGTCCCTACTGCCTTCAGCGTGAGTTCAGCTCCGTTATCCTGATGACAGTTTACATCCCACCCCATGCAGACGTGAAGGTTGTGTTGTACAAAATATACACCACTACGAATAGCCTTGAGACAAAACATCCCGAGGCCTTGTTCATCGTGGCCCGCGACGTCAATCAGGCGATGCTCAAGAGCATACTACCAAGTTACCACCAACACGTCTCCTGCTCCACCAGAGGCCCAAACATCCTCGACCACTGCTACACAAATGTCAAACATGCCTACCGCTCCATCACCCGCCCACACTTTGGCAAATCAGACCACAAGTCTGTGCTCCTGCTCCCAGCTGACAATCAAAAACTGAAGTGGGAGAATCCATCAGAGAATCATGTAATGTTGGTCTGAGGAATTGGAAAATCTCTTACGGGGCTGCTTGGAGTCAGCGGACTGGTCAGTATTTAAAAACTCCGGGACCAGCCTGAACGAGTACACCACTACAGTAACTGGCTTCATTCGTAAGTGTGTAGCAGACTGAGTGCCAAAGAAGCAAATCCGTGTGTTCCCCAACAGGAAACCATGGATGAACAGGGATATCCACTGCTTGCTGAAGTCCAGCTCAGAGGCATTCAGGTCAGGCGACACTGACCTACACAAGAAAGCCCGATAATATCTAAGGAGATCCATCAAAGATGCCAAAAGACAGTACCGGACCGAGCTAGAGTCCCAGGCTCGCCACACCGAACCCCGTCAGCTATGGCAAGGTCTGCAAGATATAACAGGCTACAAAATGAAGACATGTAAAATCGGCGGCTCCAATGCACCCCTCCCTGATGAGCTCACTGCATTCGACAACCGTTTCGAGCAAGAGGTCAGCGAGAGCATGCCCTCCACCCTGGAAGCCCTGAAAGAACCTTTATCTGGGGTCAAAGTTGCAGCTGTCAGAGCAGCGTTCTTGGAGGTCAACCCATGGAAAGCAACTGGCCCGCATGGGGTACACGGACATGCACTCCGGTCCTGTGCGGATCAGCTAGCGGAGGTATCCATAGGCATCTTTAACCTATCTTTACAACAATCTGAGCTCCCTCTCTGCTTCAAGAAGATGACCATCATCCTGGTACCAAAGAAAAACAAGCAGCATGCTTTAATGACTATCAGTCGGTGGCTCTGACATCAAGCATTGTGAAGTTCTTCGAAAGGTTAGTCATTGCACGAATCAATTCCAGCCTCCTGGACTACCTTGATACACAGCAGTTTGCCGACTGCCGCAACAGATCCACAGCAGGCGCCATTTCCCTGGCCAGGCACTCAACCCTGGAATGCCTAGATAACAAGCACACCGATGCCAGACACCTATTTATTGACTACAGCTCAGTCTACAACACTATTATTCCCACAAAACCCATCTCCAAAGTCCGTGGCCTGGGCCTCAGCATCTCTCTCTGTGACTGGATCCTGAACTTCCTAACTCACAGACCACAGTCTTTAAGGATAGGCAACAACACCTCCTCACGATCATCCTTAACACTGGTGCCCAACAAGGCTGTGTTCTCAGCCCCCTAATATACTACTTATACACCTATGACTGTCTGGCCAAATTCCCCTCCAATTCGATTTTGAAGTTTGCTTATGATACCACCGTGGTGGGTCGGATCGCAAACAATGACAATAGAGAGTATAGGAATGGGATAGAGAGTCTGGTGAACTGATGCGGTGATAATAATCTCTCCCTCAATGTCAACAAAATGAAGGAGATTGCCATCGACTCCAGGAAGCATAAAGGAGAACATGCCCCTGTCTGCATCAATGGAGACGAAGTAGAAAGGTTCGAGAGCTTCAGGTTTTTAGGTTTCCAGACCACCAACAACCTGTCTGGGTCATCCTATGCTGACACTACAGTTAAGAAACCCCACCAATGCCTCTTCTTTCTCAGAAGACTAAGGAAATTTTGCATGTCAGCTACGACTCTCACCAACTTTTACAGATGCACCATAGAAAGCATTCTTTCTGTTTGCATCACAGCGTGGTATGGCTTCTGCTCTGCCCAAGACCGTAAGGCACTACAAAAAGTCATGAATGAAGTCCAATCCATCACGCAAACCAGCTTTGCATCCATTGACTCTGTCTACCCTTCTCGCTGCCTCGGCAAAGCAGCCAGCATAATTGAGGACCCCATGCACCCCGGACATTCTCTCTTCCACCTTCTTCCTTTGGGAAAAAGATACAGAAGTCTGAGGTCACCGACCAGCCGACTCAAGAACAGCTTCTTCACAGCGCTGTCAGACTTTTGAATGGACTTACCTTGCATTAAGTTGATCATTCTCTGCACCCTAGCTATGACTGTAATACTACATTCTGCACTCTCCCGTTTCCTTCTCTATGAATGATATGTTTTGTCTGTATAGCGCGCAAGAAACAATATTTTTCACTGTATGTTAATACATGTGACAATAATAAATCAAATCAAAATATGAGTACATACCCAACATTTAGATACATCAGCTATTTTAGCATAAAAGTATGCCAAAGACAGATTAGTGTTTCTGTCAAACACCTGACAACCCACTTGCACTACACACATTATGCCAGTTATTACAATGGGATGAAATATATTAATTTTTACCGTTTGTTATTGCAGAAAATCGGTATATATTAATGACAATAATGTACTTGTTTTGGTCTTGCAGATTTTTAATGATAGTTCAAACTTGTTATTCACTGATGTTTTCTTTTGTCAGTGGATGGTTGATTTTTTTTTCTTCATATGTATAACTCTGTAGTTCTGCGCACAATATGGCCTTGAGGTCGCACAATTAGAATCAATAATCATAAATACAACATTTGATTTATTAACATTTTATAGATTTCTTTACTATACCGTCTGATTAGACTAAAAGTCTGAAGGATTTTAGACAAATTAATTTATCCAGAATATTTTTACTGATTTAATCCTTTTGGCAAAGGTTTTAGCTGTGTCCAGTGTCTCCATCTTGGACCATGTTGTTCATCAACTAAACCATATGTTTTTCCAGCAATTATTATTTCAAATAGCCCCTCCCATCTAGTGCGTAATCCTTTTGTCAGACATTAATTTCGCCATAACACTATCTCCTGCAATTTGTAAATGTGTATTTTCTTTTTCAGCTACTTTTATCCAATTTTTATGTTGTTATTGAATGACAACTTTTTTTAAAGGCCTTTAATCGTGTTTTTAAGTCTCTCATGCGTTGATAGACTGCTTCTTTTCCATTTTTAACTTCCCTCCACTGTGATGACATCTTCTGGGAGATGCTTGCTCTAACTATCATCAGTTCAAATTGGGTTAATCCTGTTCCTCGAGATGGAGTAGTGCTTTGTCTTAATCGAATTGTAGGTAAAGCCGCCCCCCCAATCTGAGTCAGAGAGCCGTTGGAAGTTCTGAACTCACCTCTTCAGCAGCTGGAGCGCCAGATACAGACTTTTATTTAGCATGTCCATTTCGGCCCGATTTCGGATTGGCGAACGCCGAGGTAAAAAGGGAAATGCTGATAAAGTTGGGCGGGCAGTTCATTAATTCAATTGAAATGCATGCAAAAGCATTTGAATTACTGTTGCGCCGGTTTCGGGCGCGAATTGTATCGTGGCCATTCCTGAGCATTGGTAAAGTGGCCATTTGTGCGGACGCGGGCAGATGGGCCCGATTTTGACATTCTCATTCTAAGTGCTGAATCTGGGTGCAATTCAGATCCAACTTGGAAATCTCGTTTCGGGCGCCCGCATTAGCACTTAGCTTGAATAAAAAAATCGCGAGTCGGAATCATACTGTGGGCAGGGATTAGCACACCCAAAAAAATCGGAGCTCTGAACTGCGCGTGCGCAGTTAGAAAAGAAAATGAATAAGTGCGCCCATTTCAGATCGTTCCAGGGCCACAAAAAGCAGAGAAAGCGGCGCGAAAGTGAAAAGCCGGAGTGATGGTCCCCACAGACATAACCATCCCCATTATCAGCCCACTCCCCCTCTCCAGTCCGATCGTTACCCCCTGCCCCCTTCCGCCACACCGATCGCCCACAGAGTGGCAGCGGAACACCCTGCCCCATCCTCCTCCCTGTCCCCCCAACCAGTGATCCATCTGGTCCTCCTCCCTCCTCCCCACGTCCACCAGAGAGCCATTTGGCCTCCCTGCCCTCACCCCAGAGGTACACCTGACCCACCTCCTCCTCCCTCCCCACCACCAATCTGAGTAAGAGAGCCATTGGAAGCTCTGAACTTACCACTTCAGCAGCTGGAGCGCCCAAAGCAGACTATTATTTGGCATGTCCATTTCAGCCCGATTCCGGATTGGCGAACACGTTGGCAAAGGAGAAAATGCTGCTAAAGTTGGGCGAGCAGTTCACAAATTCAATGTAAATGCATGCAAACGGGCCGTTGCGACCGTTTTGGCAATGAATCGGAGCGCGGCCATTCCAGGGGCTCGGTAAAGTGGTCACCTGCTTGGACGCGGGCGCAGATCACGTTAATGGCCTCAAGCGTGACATTACCACGTTTTCGAGACCGATGTTGGTTTTGGATTTCCAGAAGACGTTCGATAAGGCACCTCACAAAAGGTTGCTGCAGAAGATTAAGGTACACGGAGTTGGGGGTAAAGTGTTAGTGTTGATTGAGGATTGACTATCTAACAGGAAGCAGAGTGTTGGAATAAATGGGTGCTTTTCTGGTTGGCAGTTGGTGACTCGTGGAGTGCTGCAGGGATCGGTGCTGGTGCCTCAACTGTTTACCATATACATAGACGATCTGGAAGAGGGGATCGAGTGTAGGGTAACAAAGTTTGTGGATGACACAAAGATGAGTGGGAAAGCGAATTGCGTGGAGGATGTGGAAAGTCTGCTGAGAGATTTGGAGGGGCTAAATGAGTGGGCGAGGATCTGACAGATGAAGTATAACGTTGACAAGTGTGAGGTTATACACTTTAGAAGGAGTGACAGTAAAATGAACTATTATTTAAATGTTTAAAAATTACAAGAATGCTACTGTGCAGAGGGACCTGGGGTCCTTGTGCATCAATCGCAGAAACTCAGTTTGCAGGTGCAGCAGGTGATCAAGAAGGCAAATGGAATATTGGCCTTTATCGCGAAGGGGATGGAGTATAAAAGCAGGGAGGTCTTGCTGCAATTATACAAGGTACTGGTGAGGCCGCAACGAGAGTACTGTGTGCAATTTTGGTCCCCTTGTTTGCGAAAGGATATATTGGCCTTGGAGGGAGTACAGAGAAGGTTCACCAGGTTGATACCGGAGATGAGCGGGTTAGCTTATGTGGAGAGAATGAGTAGATTGGGCCTGTACTCATTGGAGTTTTGAAGACTGAGGGGAGTCCTTATAGAGACACATAAGATAATGAAGGGGCTCGACAGGGTAGAGGCAGAGAGATTCTTTCCACTTAGAAAGGAAACAAGAACAAGAGGACACAGCCTCAAAATAAGGGGGAGTCAGTTTAGAACAGAGTTGAGGAGGAACTTCTTCTCTCGGAGGGTAGTGAATCTCTGGAATTATTTGCCCATTGAAGCAGTGGAAGCTACCTCGTTAAAATAGTTTAAGACACAGGTCGATAGATTTCTGATCAATAAGGGGATTAAGGGTTATGGGGAGCGGGCAGGTAATTGGAACTAAACCACTACCAGATCAGCCATGATCTTATTGAATGGCGGGGCAGGCTCCAGGGGCTCGATGGCCTTCTCCTGCTCCTATTTCTTATGTACTTATGTCCTTATGTACTTATGAAAACGGGTGCGACACAATGGTAAAATCGGGCCCCATGTGTCCCACATATGTTGCCTTCTCTTGTCCGAACTGAGTCTTGTTAGGATTGAGTTTCAGTCCAGCATTTTATATTGCAAAACAGTGTAGATTGTGATTGTTTGAAACAATCAAAACATCATCTACTTATTGTAGAATGGTGGTTCCTGCACATTGAATAGGCTCGATTATTTGTGCCATGTGTTTGTGAAAAATAGTTGGATGTTGTGAAACCCTTGTTGTAGACGAGCCCATATGTATTATTGATGTCCCACTGTGAAGAAAAAGTTGTCTGATGTGCTCTTGCTTTTGGAATAGCCAAAAATCCATTGGCCACATATAATACAGTAAAAATAATTTGATCTGTCACAATTGTGTTTCGAACAGTAGCTGGATTTGCAACTATTCGGTGTGCCCATGTTGCCTATCTGTTTAGAGATGTGTAATCCTCAGTTGACCTCAATTTTCCGTCTGTTTTTTAATCAGCCGCATGAGTGAATTAGTAAAGACACTGGACCCGATTTTACCATCACGTTGTGCCTGTTTTCGGGCGCAGATTCTTGGTAAAGTCAAGGTCTGAGGCGAGTAGCGTGACCTGCACCCGACTGCGCGCCCACTCCAACATTATCAGTGGCCGAAAGTGGTCGTCGTCATGATCACTTAGATGCATTTCAATTGACTTAATGGGCTTCACGCACAAACTTTCCTCCACTTTCCCACTGACCACTGTGTTCGCCAGTCCAGATTTGCGACGACACAGACATGGTCCGCAAATGTCAGATTTGGTTCTCCAGCTTCTGACGTGGGTCAGGTGGCTCTCTGGTGGGTTAGGGGGGGGGGGGGGGGCGGCGCGCAGGGAGGCAGCTCAGATGGCACTCTGGTGGGGGAGTGAGAGGCAGCTCAGATTGCGATCTTGAGGGGGCGTGTGGGTACGAACAGGGGGTTCCACTGCCTCTCTGTGTGTGATGGGTGGGGTGGACGGGGAGCAAGGGGCCACGATCGGTCTAGGTAGCAGTTACGTGGGGGGATAAGGGGCACAGTTATGTTGTGGGGCTGGGGTGATGCCTGTGGTGCCACTTCTGTTGTCGGCAAGATGTTGGAAAAAATTATAAGGGATAGGATTTATAGTTATTTGGAGAGTAATGAATTGATAGGTGATAGTCAGCATGGTTTTGTGGCAGGTAGGTCGTGCCTTACTAACCTTATTGAGTTTTTTGAGAAAGTGACCAAGGAGGTGGATGGGGGCAAGGCAGTGGACGTGGTATATATGGATTTTAGTAAGGCGTTTGATAAGGTTCACCATGGTAGGCTTCTGCAGAAAATGCAGATGTATGGGATTGGGGGTGATCTAGGAAATTGGATCAGGAATTGGCTAGCGGATAGGAAACAGAGGGTGGTGGTTGATAGTAAATATTCATCATGGAGTGCGGTTACAAGTGGTGTACCTCAGGGATCTGTTTTGGGGCCACTGCTGTTTGTAATATTTATTAATGATCTGGATGAGGGTATAGTTGGGTGGATTAGCAAATTTGCTGATGACACCAAAGTCGGTGGTGTGGTAGACAGTGAGGAAGGGTGTCGTAGTTTGCAGGAAGACTTAGACAGGTTGCAAAGTTGGGCCGAGAGGTGGCGGATGGAGTTTAATGCGGAGAAGTGTGAGGTAATTCACTTTGGTAGGAATAACAGATGTGTTGAGTATAGGGCTAACGGGAGGACTTTGAATAGTGTGGAGGAGCAGAGGGATCTAGGTGTATGTGTGCATAGATCCCTGAAAGTTGGGAATCAAGTAGATAAGGTTGTTAAGAAGGCATATGGTGTCTTGGCGTTTATTGGTAGGGGGATTGAATTTAGGAGTCGTAGCGTTATGTTGCAACTGTACACAACTCTGGTGCGGCCGCACTTGGAGTACTGTGTGCAGTTCTGGTCCCCACATTACAGGAAGGATGTGGAGGCTTTGGAGAGGGTGCAGAGGAGGTTTACCAGGATGTTGCCTGGTATGGAGGGGAGATCCTATGAGGAGAGGCTGAGGGATTTGGGATTGTTTTCGCTGGAAAGGCGGCGGCTAAGAGGGGATCTTATTGAAACATATAAGATGATTAGAGGTTTAGATAGGGTGGATAGTGATAGCCTTTTTCCTCTGATGGAGAAATCCAGCACGAGGGGGCATGGCTTTAAATTGAGGGGGGGTAGTTATAGAACCGATGTCAGGGGTAGGTTCTTTACCCAGAGGGTGGTGAGGGATTGGAATGCCCTGCCAGCATCAGTAGTAAATGCGCCTAGTTTGGGGGCGTTTAAGAGATCCGTAGATAGGTTCATGGACGAAAAGAAATTGGTTTAGGTTGGAGGGTCACAGTTTTTTTTTTTAACTGGTCGGTGCAACATCGTGGGCCGAAGGGCCTGTTCTGCGCTGTAATGTTCTATGTTCTATCGCTCCCGGGCCGCTTTATCTGCTTTTTGCGACCCGGGAACGTTGTGACCAGCGTGTTTATTCAATTTTTCCTTCATTGTGCATGTGCAGCTCAGAGCTCAAATCAAACCAGTGGCGTTTTGGATGCGATAAGCCTCGGCAACAGCGCAATTCAGACTCATAGGGCCCGATTGTGGCGCGAAAACGTGGTAAAGTCGGGTGTGAGGCCATTAACACGATGTGTACCCGTGTCTGCACAGATAGCCACCCGGGAATGGCGGTGATTCGATTCGCATCCAAAATGGGCGCAACAGCGATTTAAATGCATTTGCATCCATTGAAATTGAATTAATGAACTGCCCGCCACACTTTATCAGCATTTTCTCCTTTACCACCGCGTTTGCCGATCCGGAACAGCGCGGTAATGGACCTGCTAAATCAAAGTCTGAATCGGGCTCTCCAGCTGCTGAAGAACACGTTCAGTGCTTCCAACGGCTCTCTGACTCCGATCAGTGGTGGGGGTGAAGGAGGGAGGCGGCCTGATCATTGTCTGGTGGGGGGGAGGGGAGTGAGGCCAGTTCCTTGTCTGGTGGGGGGGGGGAGAAGGCGGGTCAGACGTATCTCTGGTGGGGGGGGGGGGGAGAGGGGGAGGGCTGACCGTTGCCTGGTGGGGAGGGAGGAGGAGGTGGGTCAGGTGTTCCTCTGGGGGGGGGGGGGTGGGGGAGGGTGAGTGAGGCCACACCATTCTCTGGGGGGGGGGGTGGAGGGGAGTGAGGCCAGATCGTTTTCTGGGGCGTGGGGGGGGGGTGTGAGTGAGGCCAGAACATTCTCTAGGGGGAATGAGTGAGGCCAGATCGTTGTCTGCAGGGGGCGGAGGGGGGGGGGAGTGAGGACAGACTGTTGTCTGGGGGGGGATGTGTGAGGCAAGATCGTTGTGGGGGGGGGGGGGGCGAGGTAGATGGGTAATATGTATCACAGGCGCGGGGGCTGGGGCAGATGGATCTCTGGCGGGGGGGCAGATGGATCTCTGATGGGGGCAGACGGATCTCTGGTGGTGGTGCGGGGTGGGGGGGGGGGGGGTCTGACGGGTCTGCTGCCAATCGGCGGGCGATCGGTGGGGGGAGGGGGGCAGTAGTTGCGATCGGTCTGTGTAGTGGGGGGGCTGGATAAGAGGGACAGTGATGTGTGTGGCTATTGGGAGGTTGGATAAGGGGGACAGTGATGTGTGTGGGGGCCACCGCTCCCGCTTTTGGCTCCCGGGCTGCTTTATCTGCTGTCTGCGGCCCGGGAGCGATCTGATACGGGCGCGCTTTTTCAAATTTGTTTCCAACCGCGCATGCACAGTTCACAGCTCCGGTCGTTTCGGCCGCACTAAGCCCAGCCCACAGGGGGCGCCTGAAAGCAGATTTCTAAGTCGGATCTGCATTACGCCCAGATTCAGCACTTCGAATGAAAATGCTAAAATCGGGCCCATAATTTTTTTTCAGGCTGAGTGCATATGGGGGCGCCTGAGAGCAGATTTCCAAGTTGGATCTGATTTGTGCACAGATTCAGCACTAAGAATCAAAATGGTAAAATCGGGGCCGAAGTGATAAATCTGGGCACAATTCAGATCCGACTTGGAAACCTGTTCTCAGACAACCCCATATGCAGTTAACCTGAAGAAAAACAAATCGCGGGTCCTAATCACGCTGTGGGCGACGCTTATCATGCCTGAAACACAGCTGCTCCAATCAGAGCTTTGAACAACATATTGGCGGTGAAAAAAATGTAAAACGCGCCCCTGTCACATCGCTCCCGGGCCGTGAGAACCAGATGAAGTCGTCCGGGAGCAAAAAGCGGGAGTGATGACCCCCAGAGACATCACTCTGCCCCCACAACATAACTGTCCCCCTGATCCACCACCCCCCCCCCCCCTTGCTACCCAGAACGATCGCGAACTCCTGCCCACCTTCCCCTCCACCGATCACCCAGAGAGTGGCAGTGGTCCCCCTGCAACCCTCCCCGCCACCCCCCCCCACCTTATGAAATCCAGAAATCCATCTGGCCTCCCTCGTATTACACAATGGTTGTTAGAATTGCGGATAGTGATGCAGACCGTGACAGAACACGGCAAGGTATGGATCAGTTGGAAATTTGGGCAGAGAGATGGCAGATGGAGTTTAATGCAGACAAATATGAGGTAATTAATTTTGGAAGGTCTAATACAGGTGGAAATATATCGTAAATGGCAGACCTCTTAAGAGTATTGATAGGTGGAGGGATCTGGGTGTGCAGGTACACAGGTCACGAAAAGTGACAAAGCAGGTGGAGAAGGCAGGCAAGAAGCAACATGGCATGCTTGCCTTCATAGGCTGGGACATTGAGTTTAAAAATTCGGCAGTCATGTTGCAGCATTATACAAACTTAGTTAGGGCACACTGGGAATATAGTGTTCAATTTTGGTCTCCACACTACCAGAAGGATGTGGAGGCTTAGCAGAGGGTGCAGAAATGATTTACCAGGATGTTGCCTGGTATGAAGGGCATCCACCATGAGGAGAGTTTGGAAAAACTTGGTTTGTTCTCACTGGAACGACGGGGGTTGATGGGCGACATGATAGAACTCTGCACGATTATGAGGGGCATGGACAGAGTGGATAGTCAAAAGCATTTTAACAGGGGGCAAGAGTTAATTATTCAGGGTCATAAGTTTATGTAGATTGGGTGGACAGATGGCAGATGGAGCAATGTTTAAAGGAGATGAACGATTCAATTTTTTTTTACATAGAGGGTGGTGGGCACCTGGAACTCGCTGCCGGGACAGGTAGTGGAATCAGATACGATAGTGACGTTTAAGGGGCGTCTTGACAAATACATAAATAGGATGGGAATAGTGGTATATGGTCCCAAGAAGGGTAGGGAGATTTAGTTGGGAGGGCGATTATGGACGGTGCAGTCTTGGAGGGCCGAAGTGCCTCCTGCTGTGCTGTAGTTTCCTTTGTTCTTTGTTCATTGGCAACTCCTAAGGTCATGAATGATGTCGTGTCTGCACGCAGCAAAACCTTCACAACATCCATGCATTGGTCGTAATGTTGCAAATACTATTTGTGACATACGACTGGCAGGGACTGACCAACTCCATGAAGAGAAAATCTAGTCGTTTAAACTTGGAATTTAATCGCATTACCAATGCTGGATCCCACTGCAGGAATCTATTACTGATTTCCATTGACGAGCACAACAACTGAATCAGCAATATTAAGATAAGGCCTACGAAGCATGTATGAAGCTGGGCATTCGGCAGAGAGTAGCTCTTCTGCTCACTCCCCACTTCGTATCCATCATCTATCAGCAAGTGATATAATACACTCAACTGGCCGAAAAGAATACTGGTTCAAAATTAAGTAGTGTACCTCAATCCAAGCAAATCAGCCGCATGAAGGGAACCCCATTCCACAATCAACAATTGTTTGGAGCAGCGACAGAAGAATGGAAACAATAAAAATAGATCAAGCAAATGACATCGAGCTAGGTACTGGAAATAACAAGAGCACTCCCTGCCAGTTCACCCTGCAAAAACATTCTTGTTAACATCTGGGAGCTTGTTTCAGGATTGGGAGAGCTCCCCACCGATAGGTCAGGAAGCAGGCTGATGTACTCATAATCACGAAGTCAAAACATACAGCCAAATTTCGCTGTCTCCTCTGGAATCCTCCTTGTCCTGTCCTTTCTGGTCAACAGAAAACCCCAACCACACATGGCAGCACAGTGCTATAAATTGGGAAGGGACTTGGTATCTGAGTCTTCAACGTTAACTCCAACGACCCTGCGATCGAGTAGCAACTGTTCAAACATTGGTAAAGATATTTCTTACTTTTTGCTGTATAAACGTGCTCTCAGCTGGTGAAATGTCATGCCCACGCACAGTTGTCGATGTGGCAGGTAGAAACGTACCTTATTTTCCCGAGTAGTTTATGAGTCCTTGCTTCCCTCAGTGAAGCATGTCTATAGCTGGGCACAACATGTAATGAGCTGCAGCAGTTCTATCACAAAAATTGCTCGGTAGCCTGGAGCTGCCCATACTGTGAAGAATATGTTCAGAAAACTGAGCTGCTGTAGACCGTAAGAAAACAAACAGAAAAATAAAACACCCAGTTGATCTCGTCCTTCCTAATCTTCCCGCCTTTGTGAAAAAAAACACATTTGCCCATGAACATATTGGTCGGATTCAGCATTGCATAGCACCTGTGAATGCAAAGTTCCCCATTCACGCTGAGGATTCACTACAACTGTAGCGGCAATTTCTTAGCTAATGGTCCTCATTCTCGCATTATCATCAAGTCACTATGCTTCCCCTATCATTCATGTATGTCGATGTTGCAGGCTGGGTCAACATTTATTGACAATGCTTTATGGTCATTGAACTGAATGACTTATTTGACCATCTCAGAGTCAATGACGTTGTTGTGATCTAGATTTACATGTCAGCCTGAACAGGTAAGGAGGATTCCAGAGGAGACAGCGAAATTTGGCTCTATAACTAAATTGGAAAGCAAACGGTTTCTAAAATAATCATTTTGTGGCCATCGTTATACTTATTAAACACAAATTTTCCCATCGGCTCGCTGGGAATTCGAATCTGGCTGCCTCCCTATGATTTCTGATTGCTTTCAGCGTGAAGGAACGCTGGCCAGGAGAAGTATCATCGATAAGTTCAATCAAATCACCAACGCAAAACCCTCTCACTTTGACCTTTAACCACAATTAGATTGTTGAATTCCCCAGCATCAACGTTCGGGACTCTTGTCTTGACCAGAAATAAAACTGGACAAGCCTCGTGGATTCCGTTGCCGTAGAAAATATTGAAGGCTTCGAATTATGTGATCTTTCATCTATTTTCTCACTCCCCATTGCTTTTCTGCCATCTACAAAGTGGTAGATAGGGGTCGGGTGCCTATATTCCTCTTGCCTGGTAAAGCGCAGCTCCAACAACACAAGAATCTTGGCATAAACAATGACACTTCAATTGTTTGATCGCTATACACTCAGACCATTAAATGCTCACTCACTTGACAAAGCATTGAAGGTCAGCTGAATTTATTAACTACAAGAAACACAGTTTCAACTTCTGACCACATCAGTGTTTTCCCAATTAGCATACTGTTTTGAAATAAATTGGAAACAAAACAATAAATTAAGAATGGAGACTTACAGAAAGACACTATGACTGTATATGAAACTGGTAAAATAAATCTCTCCGAATCTTGAGAAAACAGCCAGCAGAATGTGTTTCCTGGTGTAAAACCGCGTTGCAACCATGGTGCCAGCAATCATTGTGGCTGTCAGGCTGTTGCGGAAACCACTGTAATGTACTCGAACACTAGCTATGAGTAGTCCAGTTCCCTGGGTCTCCATGTCGGTGCATACTGCACAGAGTCATTTGGAATGATTGTATAGTTTGAGCAAATAATCTTACTTAGTGTGTTGTCTTTTCCTTTCATCTGTCGGAGTAAAATACTTCTGCTCCTCAATCTCCATCTCAAGGTCACAAATGACTGCTGGTTCACCGACATTTTTCTTCTCACTTATTACCAGCTGTTATTGACAATTCTGCAATTCATGCTGAAGTCATTTCAGGAACTCAAGAACAGGTTCCAAATCAATGAAATTGTCTTGCATCTGTCTCCGCACCTCCTCATGTTTTCCACATTCGCCAGTTTTACATCGTTGATCGTGACTTTCGGCTGCTACATCTCAGACTGTGGAACCATCAACGTTTCCTTTGGAAACTGCGTCAACTTGAGAGGGTTACGCCTTTACGGATGATGTTCAATTGCAACAGCATTTTCAACATCTATCTCATTCGCAATTATTTTGGTACTTCCCAGTTCATTCTCACATGTATCAGTATGTGATTTTAAAAACTTTTTCATGGCATTTTGATTTTCCTCTGGGTGGTTATAGGGCGGCACGGTAGCACAATGGTTAGCACTGCTGCTTCACAGCTCCAGGGTCCTGGGTTCGATTCCCGGCTTGGGTCACTGTCTGTGTGGAGTTTGCACATTCATCTCGTGTCTGCGTGGGTTTCCTCCGGGTGCTCCGGTTTCCTCCCACAGTCCAAAGATGTGCGGGTTAGGTTAATTGGCCAGGTTAAAAAAATTGCTCTTTAGAGTCCTGGGATGCGTAGGTTAGAGGGATTAGTGGGTAAAATATGTGGAGGTAGGGCCTGGGTGGGATTGTGTTCGGTGCAGACTCGATGGGCCGAATGGCCTCCTTCTGCACTGTAGGGTTTCTATGATTTATATGGTAATTCAATACGTTACTCCAATCTCTGATAAATTCCTCATTATCCAATCTAATATAAGGTCTGCCAAATTCAGAATCATTGGGATTTGCTTCTTCACACTAAGTTGTAAAAACTAACAACTTCTTCTGCTTTCCTTCCCAATCAACATAGGTTTCAGCTTGTTCAGATGAATCAGTCTGTGAGTTTCCCTCCGAGCTAACGGTCTTGCTAAACAACTCATCTCACCCAATTTCGTTTCAATTTGATCAGGCCCACCAAACCTTGCTTTGAAAGGTGCACCTATAACTGGTAGTAGTACTAATACTTTCCCCCCACGAGCAAGATTCCTGATTTCTTACCTGTTTCCTGTTTCATCACATGATGTGCCACCATTAAATGTCGCCTCGCCAACTCAGCAGCTTCAGTTAATCTCTCCCTAAAATTTGACGCAAAGTCCAATAATGTAGACTCAGAATACTGGCTCCCCAATTTTTTCTTTAATCAATTAAATGGTCCACTTCCCTCATGGCCAAACATCAATACAAAGGGACTGAATTTATGTAATTCCTTATGTACAGCCCTGATTGCCAAAGTACATGTGCAATACGTTGATCCCGATCCTCTGGATGATCTTGACAATAAGCCTTGAACTTGGTCTTTAAATTTTGATGACACCGTTCTAATGCCCCCTGTGATTCTGGATGTTGTGAAGTTGATTTAAATTGTTTTACCCCGAAGCTATCTAAAATCTCCTAGAATAGCGTTGACGTAAAAGGAACCCTTGATCTGAATGTATTTCTGTGTGTAGTCTGTTTCCAGTAAAGAAAAAGTAACTTCTCTACGATCCTTCTAACTGTAACTTGCATAATGGAATAACCTCTGCAAATATAGTCGGCAATTATGGTCAATAAATACAGATTCACACTTTCCGTTTTAGGGAGGGGTTCTACGCCATCAATTGTAAAGGGTCCTCAAAAGCCGGAATGGATATTAAGAGTACTGGTTTTTTGACTATTGAGGTTTTCCCATTGCCCACATTATGACATTTCCAGCAAAATTCAACCGCATTTTTGATCAGTCCAGGCCGATATAAGTATTTTTTTTGCATTTTTGCTTGAGTTTTCCTTACTCCCAAATTACCTCATTCTGGAGATTAGTGAGACACGAATTCCAGCGGTTGATCGAGTTTTTCGAGGAAGTGACAAAGATGACTGATGAGTGTAGGGCAGTCGATGTTGTCTACATGGACTTCAGTAAGGCCTTTGACAAAGTCCCTCATGGCAGACGGGTGCAGAAGGTGAAGTCGCATGGGATCAGAGGTGAGATGGCAAGGTGGATACAAAACTGGCTTGGTCAAAGAAGACAGACGGTAGCAGTGGAAGGGTGCATCTCTGTATGGACGGCTGTGACAATTGGTCTTCCTCAGGAATCAGTGCTTGGAAGTTTGCTGTTTGTAATGCATATAAATGAGTTGGAAGAAACTGGTTTGATTAGTAATTTTGCACATGACACAAAGTTTGGTGGATTTGCGAATAGTGATGAGGACCATCAGACGATGCAACAGGATACAGATCGGTTGGAGACGTGCGCAGAGAGATGGCAGATGGAGTTTAATACAGACAAATGTGAGGTAATGAATTTTGGAATGTCTAATACGGATAGGAAATATACAGTAAATGGCAGAACACTTAAGAGTATTGATAGACAAAGGGATCTGGGTGGACAGGTACACAGGTCACTGAAAGTGGCAATGCAGGTGGAGAAGGTAGTCAAGAAGGCACACGGCATGCTTGCCCTCATCGGCCGCGGCATTGAGTTTAAAATTTGACAAGTCATGTTGCAGCTTTATAGAACCTTAGTTAGGCCGCACTTGGACTACAGTGTTCAGTTCTTGTCGCCACACTATCAGAAGAATGTGGACACTTTGGAGAGGGTACAGAAAAGTATTACCGGGATGTTGCCTGGTATGAAGGGCATTAACTATGAGGAGAGGTTGGAGAAATTTGGTTTGTTCTCACTGGAATGAGGGAGGTTGAGTGGCGACTTGATAGAAGTTTGGAAGATTATGAGAGGCATGGACGGAGTGGATAGTCAGAAGCCTTTTTCCCAGGGTGGAAGTCAATTCCTAGGGGTCACAGGTGCGAAGGGCAAGGTTTAAAGGAGATGTACGAGGAACATTTTTTACACAGAGCGGGGTGGGTGCCTGGAACTCGTTGCCGGGTGAGGTAGTGGAAGTGGATACTGTAGTGATTTTTAACGAGCGTCTTGACAAATACATGAATAGGATGGGAATAGAGGGATATGGTCCGCGGAAGGGTAGGGGGTTTTAGTTCATTCGGACAGCATGGTCGGTGCAGACTTTGAGGGCCGAAGGGCCTGTTCCTGTGCTGCAATTTTCTTTGTTCATTGTTTTGTGGTACCTCATCTGCTACCCACAACACATCTTTTCTATAATCAATCAATAATAAAACTTGATTGACTTCTGCCCATTTCTGCTCTGCCTGAATATGTAAACGTTCCAGTTCGTCAAAAAGACATCATGTTTAAACGACTGATATTTTGGTATACAATCAGATTCTTCCGTGTATTCTTTCTGATAAAACTGCTTTATCTCGATATATTTCTGTTGTAATTCTGCTAACGTTCCTCAACTAAATGCATCAACTTCGTTCTCCACCTCTTTTTCTTCCTTCTGAGTCACCTGAACAAAATGGTCTCTGATAATTGAACTTCAATTTCCTTATCTTCACTGTTTGATTTATCTTCTTATCTTAACCTGTGGCTTTGTGATCTTGTTATCATGCAGTCAAGAAAAGTGCTAGGATATGCTTCCTGTAGCACATCAGTTGTTTGAATTTTCTCTGGATGTTCAATCCCAGTCGGCATCAATCCCACCTGAGATTCAGTAATATCGTTACCCACCAGTATTAACAGTTCTCCTGTGCAAGGTAATTTCTCTATTACTCCAACCGCCACGTCACCACTTTTCACAGGGTTCTCCAACCTCACCTTCTTTGATTGAATGCTACTCTTTTCACCATGAATTCCTCAAATTTCTGGCAATACTGCTAAACTTATCTCTCCCCATCAAAGGTTGACGTGCCTCCATACTGCTTCAAGTTCTAACCTTTTTACCTATTTATCCTGGTAAACATTACCCACACTAGTTACATCTCAAGTGATCTTGCTCTTTCGTAGCAACCAATGCCTCAACAGGTTGCACACGATTTTGCATCTATGTAGCTTTAGCTGTGGTTTCCTTTTCCAATTTAAAGAATCTTAATATATCATCAAGTTTTGCACATCTGTCTTCCCCGTGCTTATTTTAACACTGCGGATTTGTGTGTCCTACTTTATTATGGTGAAAATGTCTGAGGCTATTTCTTTTTCTCTTTCACACTCACAGGTTTCCTTTTTAACCTGCGGATTATTTTTTGCCACCTCAACCGAAATCCTCTTTGCCTTTACCACCTCATGATTTCAGTTTTCAACTGTTTCTATCCCCCACAGGCGCATACTGATGTCGGAAACCAAACTTTGATTCATGAACTAATTCATAAACATCATCTATTTCTGCAACAAATCTCGCAATTTTAACCCTATGCTCTTCCAGATGAGTTCCCACTACTTTGGGAAATGCATTTTTAAGCTCCTCCAAAATAGCTGACCTCACCAAGAGTGCCATGCGTCTCATCTGTTTCCAACACTCTTTTCCCAGCTGTCACAGTTACTTTGTTTGATCCTTTCCAATTCTATGTACGTTTGACCTGGTTCCTTCCTTAATTTTCCGAACAGCTGTCTGTAGGATTCTGGCATTCGATCATATGCATGTAAGATTGCCCTTCACACCTCATCATAACGCCCAGATACTTCCTCTGATTGTGATGCAAACACCTCACTCACTCTCCGTCCCAACTTCCTTTGAATTAACAATAGCCACTTGGTCTGCAGCCATTTCATTTGTTTCATTACTTTCTCAAGTATGGTTTCATTCAACAGTCCATGGTATTCCACTTGAAGTAAACGGATTGGCCTGTAACCTACGATCACCTGCATAACTGTATGACCCATCAAAAATAGAAGAAACTTTTGTGCACTTACCTTGCGCGAGAAATTCTGCCAGAACTCCCGATGGGCACAGAAGTCTTTGACATTCAGCAAAACTATCTCCCCAGGCCCCAGCGCGAGTCAAGCAAATCCTAACCACACCACCTTAAGACACAACAAGACAGGGAATGTCCAGTGAGGTTCAGGTTCCAAAAGGCAGTTTTGCATTGAAAATTGAAGAATTTCCCTGCTCTTTTAAAAGGTATGAATCTGTAATTCTTTTTTTTTTTGCTACTTCTTTTGCGTAGTTATTACCCAAATTGGCTCACGGGAATTATATTTTTAAATTTAGTTTAATGATTTAACATATATCCGTGGAAATATGTTTTATTTGTTTTGAATGTTTGAAAAATCTATTTAGAATCATAGAATCCCTGCAATGCAGAAATAAGCTATTCAGTCCATCAAGCCACTGTTGACAACAATTCCACCCAGGCCGTATCCGTGCATACCCATGCATGTACTGATCCTCCTGATATCAAGCAGCAATGTCGCATGACCAATCAAGCTAAGCCACACATCTTGGGAGTGTGGCAGGAAATTGGAGCATGCGGAAGGAACTGTTGCAGACATGGGTAGAATAAGCAAACTGCAATCAGTCTCCCAAGGCCGGAATTGAACCGGGGTCCCTTTATCTGTGAGGTTGCCGTGCTAACCACTGTGCTAACATGTCAACGTAAATCTGCATTCCGTTATTATGTAACTTATTAATATGTGTGGTATGCTTATGAGTATTTGTGCGTGTTAATTTAAAATATTGCCATTGAAATATTTGCTCAAAGAACTCAGAACCAAATCATGATTATAAATGTTTTTTGTTCAGAATATTCTAAATCTGGGAAATTATTTTAATTTACTTTAGATGATGGAAACTGAAAATTTGATGGGAAGATGAACTACTTTAACCATGTTTTTGGATATGCGTATGAGATTGATCGAAGGAACACAGCACAAAGAACAATACAGCACAGGAACAGGCCCTTCGGCCGTCCAAGCGCGCGCTGCTCCCTGGTCCAAACTAGACCATTCTTTTGTATCCCTCCATTCCCACTCCGTTCATGTGGCTATCGAGATAAGTCTTAAACGTTCCCAATGTGTCTGCCTCCACCACCTTGCCCGGCAGCGCATTCCAGGGCCCCACCACCCTCTGTGTAAAATACATCCTTCTGATATCCGTGTTAAACCTCCCCCCCCCCCGTCACCTTGAACCTTTGACCCCTCGTGAACGTGAGTCACCACCGATCAGGGAAAAAGCTTCCCACCGTTCACCCTATCTATGCCTTTCATAATTTTATACACCTCTATTAGGTCAGCTCTCATCCCCCGTCTTTCCAGTGAGAACAACCCCAGTTTACCCAATCTCTCCTCATAACTAAGCCCTTCCACACCAGGCAACATCCTGGTAAACCTCCTCTGCACTCTCTCTAAAGCCTCCACGTTCTTCTGGTAGTGTGGCGACCAGAACTGGGCTCATATTTACATATTTACATATTGCGCTGTGGAAAATCTAGATGTTTATCATTCATATTCTTCTGCCTTGCTTACTTCATTTATAATGCTCACATTTATAGTTATGTATATTTCAATAAAGCATTCGTATAATTTCTCATTTAAATGTTTGTTTTGTTTTAATAAAGCAAGAACAGAATTTTTTGGCTGAATGGAAAATATTTATTATCAAAAATAACGTCATAACTATAAAATATAGAGGCCGCGTCAACATTTAACTAAACGTTTGTCTTTCACAGCTAAACTAACAAATTTAATTGCCCCACATTTTCAAGTTGCTTACCAATATATATTATTCTAACATCAATCAATAAAATATCTTTACATTAACACAACAATTCGATTGTCTCTAAAAAATTGAGTGAGGGAGGAAATGCTAGGAGGGGTAAGGAGGGGAAGGGGAAAAGACGGGAAGGAGGGAAGAGGGAATTGGATGTGGTGAAGGATGGAGAAGGGGAGAGGAAAAGGGGAGAGGAGAAAGGGATGAGGCAAGTGTTTGGATTTTACATGTAGCCTGACTGCTCCAAAGGATTTGAACGAGCCAAGTTGCATAAAGATAAGCGTTGTATCAAGAAGAGTTTTAGAGTTTAGATAAACATTAGGAGACCTGCATTAGTTATCTTAAGCAATATACTTTCCTGAATCATTCGAGCGAGCGAAGTTGAAAAAGGATCAACGTTGCAGCGGGGAGATTCTTAAAATATGGTCAAGAATTTCTCAAAATATATTGCAAAATGCAAATGCTGAACTTTATTCCACGCACTAAACTGTACTTTGTAACACCTGAACGAACCTTTTACTGGAATGACTTGTCATGACAAAGTTGTAAAAAAAATGAACACGTAATTTTTCACTTTCTATTATAAATGCTAAATATTTTTTAAAACATGTGCAAAAAAACATGCCATCCAAAAAAATGTCTGCTGCCTCTCCCCACTGCAGCTCGGCCAAAAAATTAAAATGCAAACAATTAAGGGCAATACACTCACCTTACCACAGAACAAGTGAGGGGGGATTTGGCACAATGGCAGCTTTCAGAACCTCGATCCGGTGTTCAAATTTGGCTCTCTTTTAGCGCACAACCACATGTGCGGGGCATCAGCGACGTCCCACGCGCATATGCGGCGCATAATCAACTTAACCCGACATTCGGGCGGAAGTTAAATGTGATGAAGTAGTATGGATAATTTTCGAAATTAATTTATTGAAATTATATAATCTTTCAGTCACTGTATAATGTTAGTCAATAGATCAGCATATGCCATCTTAAGAGATACAACATGAGACACTATATTTACACAAATTCAACTGCGTTGATCACTGAACAGGAACGCCAGTAACAAAAAGCACGTAACATTATAAACGTTTCTTATACCAACAAGAGTTCCAATCATTGTCTATGCGAATTGATGTGTCACTTCGTGTTGCAGCCAAGCACTCCGAATCAAACTCTGAGTCAGTACATTCCCAGAGCGCTTATTTTAACCTCTCTTTAATTTCCACACGGACATTCTCGTACACTTGAACTTGAACAAACACACTACAACATCAAGTTATAACTATGTTGCCAGGGAATGTATTTGCATTGGCAAATGATTTAGAATGTACCACATAATGGAAAAGTCTAATGACACAAATAGCTGATACAAAATTTCAATATTTGACGTTACCTTCTCTGAGCAAGGATCATTAAAATTATTGACGATCATGAAAATAATTGCTCGGTGACATATTGTCTTTTTGATGTTCTTCACGCTGTATTGATAGTTTGGTAAATGATTCTACAGCTCCGCAAACACCGCGTTAGGGAACTAGAGCGGGAGCTGGATGAACTTTGGATCACTCGGGAGGCACGAGAGGGCCTTAGATAGAAGCTTCAGGGATGTAATTCCTCCGAAGAATGAAGATAGATGGGTAATGGTGAGAGGGGCTGGGAAGAAGCAGACCGTACAAGCATCCCCTGTGGTCGTTCCCCTTGGCAACAAGTATACCGCTTTGGGTACTGATGAGGGGGACGACTTACCAGTGGTGGTCCGCGGTGACCGGATCTCCAGCACTGAGTCGGTCCCTGTGGCTCAGAAGGGAAGGGGGGGGGGCGGAGCAGGAGTGCAAAAGTTATTGGGGACTCGATAGTTAGAGGGATAGATAGGAGGTTCTGTGGCAGCGAAAGAGACTCACGGCTGGTATGTTGCCTCCCGGGTGCCAAGGTCCGTGACGTCTCGGACCGTGTTTTCAGGATCCTTAAGGGGGAGGGCGAACAGTCACAAGTCGTGGAACACATTGGTACCAACGACATAGGTAAGATAAGGGACGGGGATTTAAAGCAGGAATTTAGGGAGCAAGGGTAGAAGCTGAGAGCCAAGATAAACCATGCTGCCACTTCTAGTTTGTTGCCGGTGCCACGTGCTAGCGAGTTGAGGAACAGGGAGAGAGTGCCGATAAACACGTGGCTGCAGGGATGGTGTAGGAGGGAGGGTTTCAATTACGTGAATAATTGGAGCACATTCTGGGGAAGATGGGACCTGTACAAACAGGACGGGTTGCACCTAAACCAGAGGGGTACCAACATCCTGGGAGGAAAATTTGCAACGGCTCTTCGGAGGGGTTTCAATTAATGTGTCAGGGGGATGGGAAAACGAACTGTAGTCCAGAAGCCAGTGTTTAGTGTAGTGAGGTACTGAGGAGGGAATCAAGGTCGCAGGAATGTACTGGCAGACAAGAAGGTGGGTTGAAGTGTGTCTACTTCAATGCAAGGAGCATCCGGTATAAGGTAGGTGAACTTGGAGCGTGGATTGGTACTTGGGACTACGATGTTGTGGCCATTGCGGAGACATGGTTAGAACAGGGAAAGGAATGGTTGTTGGACGTTCCGGGGTAATGATGTTTCACTAAGTGTAGGGAAGGCGGTAAAAGAGGTGGAGGGATAGCATTGTTAATCAAGGATAGTTTAACGGCTGCAAAGAGGCAGTGCGAAGGGGATCTGCCTACTGAGGTAATATGGGCTGAAGGTAGAAACAGGAATCGAGTGGTCACGTTGCTAGGAGTTTTCTATAGCCCCCCAAATTGTAATAGAGGTGTGGAGGAAGAAATTGCAAATCAGATTATGGATAGGTGTGGAGGTCACAGGACAGTTGTCATGGGTGACTTTAACTTTCCAGATATTCATTGGAAGCTTTACAGGTCGAATAGTTTGGATGGGGCAGATTTTGTACAATGTGTGCAGGAGGGTTTCCTGAAACAATATGTGGATAGGCCGACAAGAGGTGGGGCTACTTTGGATTTGGTACTGGGTAATGAACCGGGCCAAGTGTTAGATTTGTTTGTGGGAGAGCACTTTGGAGATAGCGAACACAATTCGGTGTCTTTTACTATTGCAATGGAGAAGGATAGGGCCATACGGCAGGGCAAGGTTTATAATTGGGGGAGGGGTAATTATGATGCGATCAGGCGGGAATTAGGGAGCATAAGATGGGAACAGAAACTGTCAGGGAAAGGCACAAATGAAAAGTGGAGCTTCTTCAAGGAACAAATACTGGCGTCCTTGATAGGTATGTCGTTGTCAGGCAGGGAGGAAATGGACGTGTGAGGGAACCATGGTTCACAAAAGAGGTTGAATGTCTTGTCAAGAGAAAAAGGGAAGCGTATGCAAGAATGAGAAAACAACGCTCAATTGGGTCGCTTGAGGGTTACACGGTAGCAAGGAATGAGCTGAACAAAGGTCTTAGGAGAGCAAGGAGGGGCATGAGAAGTCCTTGGCGAGTCGGTCAAGGAAAATTCCAAGGCTTTTTACTCTTATGTGGGAAGTAAAATAATGACCAGGGTGAGGTTCAGGCCGGTCAAGGAGAGTAGTGGGAACGTGTGCATGGAGTCAGAAGAGATAGGAGAGGCGATGAATGAATACTTTACTTCAGTGTTAACCAAGGAGAGGGGCCATGTTTTTGAGGATGAGACTGTGATACAGGCTGATAGGCTGGAGGAGCTAGATGTTCTGAGAGAAGATATATCAGCAATTTTGAAAAATCTGAGGTTCGATAAGTCCCCTGGGCCAGATGGGATATGTCCTAGGAGTCTTTGCGAGGCAAGGGATGAGATTGCAGAGCCTTTCGCTTTGATATTTGGGTCCTCACTGACCACGGGGATAGTGCCAGAGGGCTGGAGAGTGGCGAATGTTGTTCCTCTGCTCAGGAAAGGAAATAGGAATGACCCCGGTAATTATAGGTCGGTTTGTCTTACTTAGTTGGTCGGAAAGTTAATGGAAAAGGTCCTGAGGGATTTATGACCATTTGGAAAAATGCAGCTTAATCCGGGATAGTCAACATGGATTCGTGGAGGGTCAGTCTTGCCTCGCAAATTTGATTGAATTCTTTGAGGAGGTAACTAGGTGTATAAATTAAGATAGAGCAGTTGATGTCGTATACATCGATTTTCGTGAGGCATTTGATAAGGTTCCCCATGGTCGGCTCATGAAGAAAGTAAGGAGGTGTGGGATAGAGGGAGATTTGACTGATTGGATAAGTAACTGGCTATCTCATAGAAGATAGAGGGTGGTGGTGGATGGAAAATGTTCAGAGTGTAGACCAGTTACCAGTGGTGTACAACAGCGATCACTGCTGGGTCCTCTGCTATTTGTGATTTTTATCAATGACTTGGAGGAGGGGTTTGAAGGGTGGGTCAGTACATTTGCTGATGACACCAAGATTGGGGAAGTAGTGGATGAGGTGGAGGGCTGTGGTATCTTGCAAAGAGACATTGATAGGCTGCAGAGCTCGGTCGAGAAATGGCAGATGGCGTTTAACCCTGATAAGTGCGAGGTGATTCATTTTGGTGGGACAAATTTGAAAGTGGTTTACAGGGTCAACGGCAGGGTTCGGAGGAATGTGGAGGAACAGAGAGATCTTGGGGTTCATATCCACAGATCTCTGAAGGTTGCCACTCAAGTGGATAGAGCCGTGAATAAGGCCTATAGTGTGCTAACGTTTATTAACAGGGGGTTTGAGTTTAAGAGCCGGGGGGGTTATGTTGCAACTGTACAGGACCTTGGTGAGACCACATTTGGAAGATTGTCTGCAGTTCTAGTCACCTCACTATAAGAAAGATGTGGAAGCGTTGGATAGAGTGCAAAGGAGATTTACCAGGATGCTGCCTGGTTTGGCGCCTCGGTCTTATGATGAAAGGTTGAGGGAGCTCGGGCTTTTCTCTTTCGAGCGGAGGAGGATGAGAGGTGATTTAGTCGAGGTTTATATGATGATGAGGGGGATAGATAGAGTGGACGTTCAGAGACTATTTCCTCGGGTGGATGTAGCTATTACTAGGGGCATAACTATAAGGTTCATGGTGGGACATGCAGGAAGGTTGTCCGAGGAATGTTCTTTACTCAGAGTGTGGTTGGGTTGTGGAATAGACTGCCTGCTTTGATAGTGGAGTCGGACACTTTAGGAACTTTCAAGCGGTTATTGGATAGGCACATGGAGCACACCAGAATGAACTGGAGTGGGATAGCTTGATCTTGGTTTCGGACAAAGCTCGTTACAACTGTGCTGTACTGTTCTATGTTCTATGATTCCCGAATGTCAGAGTGTCCCTTTCAAATCTGGTGCACAACACTCCGGGATGTGCTGATGCTTTTAAACCGTGCCTGTGCGTGCATCATTCATATCTGTGCTGTTCTTCCGTCCTAAATACCATCGCTGCCTGTGATGCTGAGAAGAGAATAGAATCTTCACAAAGCCTGGTCCTGACCACTACTGGGGGATCGTTGATTGGTACGTCACGGGTGAATGTTGGCTAATCCCCGTAAACACCTTGCTACCAAGATTCGATTTAGCATATCAAATCAATTTAACCTGCATATCTTTAGAGTTCATGAGGACACGGAGCACCGGAATAAACCCGCGCAGGCATGGCAAGAATGTACAACCTCCACACAGTCCCCTAAGCCCGGAATTGAACCCGTTTCCCTCGTGCTGTGAGGCAGCAATTCTAACCACTGTGCCAATGTGCCGCCCCAAATGTTAGGTTTCAGAATAAAGTTAAGGACCAAGTTCGTTTCTTGGTAAAAATTAAATTCTAAAATTGCAGTTAGCTTAACGTTGCGATTAGATTGGGTTCGATCATTGGTTTCTTTTGGAGAGTTAATTTGAATATTGCAGTTGATTTGAAGACTGAGGTCACAGTTTGTGTCAAGTATATTGTTAACATTCGTGTTCGCGTTAGGGTTGAAGCTGAAGTTGGGTTAGCATTTACTTTTATGTTTAAAATTGTGGTCAGGATCAGGATTGCAGGTAATAACTACATTAAAGTTTGGTTTGTTTGCAATTATGGTTAAGTTTTTGTTAACACGCCGAGTAAAGCTACGATTAATATTCCTGTTTGGGCGAGAATAGCGTTTGGAACTACCATTAGGTTTGGTAAGTACTTGTGTTCGGGAAGGTTAAAATTAAGTTTGGATTTGAATTAAAGTTAATTTTTAGGTTTCAGTCAAAGTTACGACATGTTTGAGGAGTACAATCAGAAGCAGAGAAACCCTACAGTGCAGAAAAAGGCCATTTGGCCCATCGTGTCTGCACCGACCAAAATCCCACCGCGGCCCCAGCCCCATATCCCTACATATTTACCCGCTAATCCCTCTAACCTACGCATCTCAGGACTCTAAGAGGCAATTTTTAGCACGGCCAATCAACATAACCCGCACATCTTTAGACTTGTGATTAGTGTTCGAGTTTGATAAAAAGCTAAGAATATAAAACTGAGTCCTTGAAAGTTGTGGTTTGAGGTATATTCAGTCTCATTATTGCGTTCTGCGATTAGATGAGTGTTACAATTAGAGTTATGATTGTCAAACGGTTTGGGATTACTTCTGGATTTAGGGTTTAATGTTAATGTTAATCGTATTCTAAATTCTGGCAAGTGCCTCCGTTGCTGTTGGGCTCGCAGCTGTTTTATCTTTAGTTTAGTTGTAAACTTAGGTTCACTGGATTGGTTAGAGAATAAATGTGAACTCGTGTGAACTTCAGTGTGAACTTCAGCATTTGGATCAGTTTTAGTGTCATCTTTTATTTTAATATTCAGCTTAGTTTCAGGATACAGATAATATTTGAATTCGCGTGGAATTAGCAGTTAGAATGAGAGTCTGGTTCCAATTATTTTCAGGATTAGGTTCAGTGTCAGTCTGATTACAAGTGTTAATTTGAGCATGAGTTTTCGTATTATTCTAGTTTAACGTTTACTGTTGGTGTACGAATAACGCTCACTTCTACTTGATGGGTTAAAACTCTGTTACTTGTGGATTCGGGAAAGGGCAATGTAGCTTTATGATTTGTGTTAATTTGGATGCTAAGTGTTTGCTTTTGGGGTCGGACGAACTTTCGGAATGCAATCCGTGTTTGATTTTTTTCTGTATTCATTTATGCGACATGGGCGTCGCTGGCTGGCCAGCATTCATTACCCATCCCTTGAAATGAATGGCTTGCTCGGCCATTTCAGAGGGCAATGGAGAGTTGAGTGTTACAGGAACCTTGGCACTTGGACTCGGATTTGAATTAAATCTTCAACTTAAGTTTCACAGTTAGGGTTCATGGAATGGTTTAGATGTGGCTAGAATTACCAGTACAAGGAGCAAAGAACAAAGAAAAGTGCAGCACAGGAACAGGTCCTCCAAGACTGTGCCGATCATGATGTCTGCCTAAACTAACACCGTATGCACTTATGGAGTCCATATCCTTCAATTCCCACCCCATACATTTATTCGTCTTGTTGCCCCTTAAATGATGATGTTACCTGATCCCACCATCTCCCCAGACTGCGCATTCCGGACATTCACCACCCTCTGTGTAGAAAAACTTGCCTCGCATATTTCCTCTAAACCTTTCCCGACGCATCTTAAACTTAAGTCCTCCAGTACTTGACTTTTCTATTCTAGGAAAGTACATCTGACTATACACTCTTTCGATGCCACTCACAATCTTGTAGACCTCTATCAGGTCACCCCTCAACCTCCATCGTTCCAGTGAGAACAAACCTACTTTATCCAACCTCTCCTCATAGTTAACAGCCTTCAAATCAGGCAGCATCCTGGTAAACCTCTGCTGTACCCTTTCCAAATCATCCACATATTTCTGCTATTGTGGTGACCAGAATACTACACAATGTTCGAATAGATAGAACCAAGGTTCTGTACAGCTGCAGCATGACCCGCCGCTTTCTTTTTAATACTCAGTGCCCCGACCAATGAAGGAAAGCATGTCGTATGCTTTCTTGACTACTTATCCACCTGCATTGGCACTTTCAATGATTGGTGGACATGTATGTCCAGATCTCCCTGTCTGTCATTACTCCGGAGGGTTCTACCATTTACTGTATAATTCTTACATGCATTGGACCTTCCAAAATGCATTATGTCACACTTATCAGGATTAAACTCCATTCGCCATTTCTCAACCCAAGACTCCAACTGGTCAATGTCTTGCTGTATCCTCTGACAACCATCTTCAATATCTGCAACTCCACCAATTTTTGTGTAATCTGGGAATGTACTAATGAGGCCAGCTACATTTTCCTCCAAATCATTGATGTATGCGACAAACAACAAAGGTGCCAGAACTGATCCCCGTGGAACACCATTAACCACAGCCTTCCATTCAGTAAAGCACCCCTTTAATGCTTCACTCCATCTTCTATGGCCCAGCTAGTTCTGTATCTATCTTGCCAGCTCTCCTCTGATCCGGTGTGACTTCACCGTTCATACCAATCTGCCAGGAGATACCTTGTCAAAGACTTTACTGATGTCCATGTATACAACTTCCAACTGCTTTTACTTCATCTATCATCTTCGTCACATCCTCGAAAAACTCGATCAAGATAGTGAGGCACAACCTCCCCTTCTCATAACCATGCTGTCTTTCATTAATAAGTAAATGTGTTTCCAAATGTGGTTAAATTCTGACCCTAAGAATCACTTCCAATAATTTCCCTATGGCTGAAATAAGGTTCACCGGCCTATAATTCCCTGGATTATCCCTGATGTCCTCCTTAGAAAATGGAATAACATTGACTATCCACCAGTCCTCTGAAACTTCACTGCAGCCAATGAGGATACAAAGATTTTTGTCAAGGCCCCAGCAATTTTCCCCCTTGCCTCCCTCAGTAGTTTTAAGGTTGCAGTTAATTTATGTTGAGGTTTAATGTTTGCCTTACAATTAGACTGAGTGTTCGAGATTAAAGTAAGTCAATATATACAGTCAGTGTTTTTGTTGTATTGTTGCATACAAGTAATGTTAAGTGTTAACATTAGAGCTTCAGGATGACCGGTAGCCTTAGATTTCCTTTCACTGTTTGAATTGATGTTTTGGCAACCAGTAATTTTCAGATTACTGCTAGTTAGTGTGAAGACAGTTGTTGGCATTAACTCATGCATTAGGGTTAGATTTATATTTACAGATAGTTGTTGGGACACGGTTCCTCATTGTTGGGTCAGATTTAATACTAGCAGTGATGTAAGCTTGAGTCTTTGATGAGTGTTGGTGTTAGGTCTAAGTCTAGAATTTATTTAGCAACGTGGTGTAAGATCAGGATTTAGGACTACAGATTTAGGGTTATGGCTATGACAAGATGTTGGCTTCGTTTTAGTTGTGCATTTACTGCCAGTGTTACAATTGGACTCATTGTTCTGCTTAGTTTTCGATTTCCTGTCGGAGTTCGGTACAACATGAGGATAGCGTTATTAATGGAGTTGTTGTAAAGTTTATTTTTCGGCTCATTCTTAGTATTGGAGTTCGAAATTTTGTTTGGGTGTGTGTCCTACTTTTTTCTAGGTATAGTTGACGTTTTATTTTAGTCCAGTTAGCGTTAGGCTTAAGGTTTGCCATTTGGGGCAGAATTAACTTTAGGGATGCAATGCGTGTTAGGTCTGTGAAGCAGAAGATTGAGGCATGTAACAAAAGAGCACTGATTTCTAATTTTTCATACAGTCATAGAGAGTCATAGAGTCATAGAAGTAAACAGCATGGAAACAGGCCCTTTGGCCCAACTTGTCCATGCCGCCTTTTTAAAAAAAAGCCCCTAAGCTAATCCCAATTGCTCGCATTTGGCCCATGTGCCTCGATACCCAACTTACCCATGTAACTGTTTAAATGCTTTTCAACAGCCAAAATTGTACCAGCCTCTACTATTACCTCTGGTAGCTTGTTCGAGGCACTCACCACCCTCTGAGAGAAAAAGAAATGCCCCTCTGGACACTTTTGTATCTCTCCCCTCTCACCTTAAACCTGTGCCCTCTAGTTTTTGACTCGCGTACTTTTGGGAAAAGATATTGACTATCTAGCTTATCTGTGCCCATCATTATTTTATAGACCTCTATAAGATCACCACTCAGCCTCCTCCGCTCCGGAGAAAAAAGTCCCAGTCTATCCAGCCTCTCCTTTTAACCCAAACCATCCAGTCCCGGTAGCATCCTAGTAAGTCTTTTCTGCACTCTTTCTAGTTTAATAATATCCTTTCTATAATAAGGTGACCAGAACTGCGCACAGTTTTCCAAGGGGAGCCTTACCAATATCTCTGTACAACTTCAACAAAACGTTCCAACTCCTGTATTGAATGTTCTGACAGACGGAAACAAACATGTCGAATGCCTTCTTCACTACTCTGTTCATCTGTGAATCCACTTTCAAGGAGCTATGAACATGTACCCCTAGATCTCTTTGTTCTGTAACTCTCCCCAACGTCCTACCATTAACTGAGTATGTCCTGCCCTGGTTCAATCTACCCAAATGCATCAACTCGTATTTGTCTGAATTAATCTCCATCTGCCAGTCGTCAGCCCACTGACCCAATTGATCAAGATCCCGTTGCAATCGGATATAACGTTCCTCACTGTCCACTATGCCACTAATCTTGGTGTCATCTGCAAACTTGCTAACCATGCCTCCTATATTCTCATCCAAATCATTGATATCAATGGCAAATAACAGTGGATCCAACACTGATCCCTGAGGCACACCGCTGGTCACAGGCCTCCAGTTTGAAAAGCAACCCTCCACAATCACTCTCTGGCTTCTCTCAAGAAGCCAATTTTGTATTCATTTAGGTACCTCACCCTGGATCAGTGAGATTTAACCTTATGAAACAACTTATCATGCGGTCCCTTGCCAAAGGCCTTGCTAAAGTCCATGAAGACAACATCAACTTCACTGACCTCATCTACCTTCTTGGTTACCCCTTCAAAAAACCTAATCATATTTCTGAGACATGATTTTCCACTCACAAAGCCATGCAGATTGTGCCTAATCAGTCCTTGTGACTCTAGATGTCTGTAGATCCTGTCTCTCAAAATACCTTCCAACAACTTACCCAGCACAAGTGTGAGGCTCACTGGAATGTAGTTCCCAGGCTTTTCTCTGCAGCCCTTTTTAAACAAAGGCACAACATTTGTCACTCTCCAATCTTCAGGCACCTCATCCGTGACTATCGATGATTCAAATATCTTCGCTCGAGGACCTACAATTTCCTCTCGAGCCTCCCACAACACCCGAGGATACACTTTACCAAGTCCCGGGGATTTATCTACCTTCATGCGCTTTAAGGCTTCCAGAACCTCCTTTTCTGTAATCTTTATCACACAGTGATCCATTTTGAACAGGAAGTAACAAGATTTATCACAAGAGGCGAGTAGGCCGTTTGAACAAAAATAGGAAAGCAAAAAGAATGTCATTATTCATTTTGTAAAAATAAAGAGGTTATGCTTCAGTTGGACAGGGATCGACTGAGAGATATCTGTGCACAGTGTTCGTCAGCTGATTTATAGAAGGATGTAATGCACTGACGATTATTTCGTGAATGTTTAACAGACTACGATTTGAATTGGTTAGATTGCGAGAAAAAGTGGAAAGATGAGCCTTCAATCCGCTGGAGTTTTGAAGAGGAAATTACTTGACTGAAATGTCTAAGACCTGGAGGGGTAATGACAGGATGCACGTGGGTGGATGTTTCCATTTATGGTTCTGTTGTTTTCGACTTCTTCCACTGAACGACAGGAGACCCAGGGTCATGGTATGCTACTTTATTTCCTATTTAAGCAGGAAGATACTCCCAGATGAACATTTGGAGGAGCACACTTCTCTGATACAGCTCTCACAGCTGTAACATAACAATAACAGGGATAGCGTTCTGATGCTATTCACAGCTGTAAGTCACGGATGCAGACTGCAATAAGTGTATTCAGTACACAACATATTGTTTGAAATTCAATTGTTTCCGATGTGGAGTTTTTAACGAAACCTTCATGCAAAAGTTTATCTGTACTCCTCTGGCTAGCAAACTATATATATTATGCAAAAGTGTAAACAACTATGCTGGCAAGTTCGGTTGCTACTAGGAGATTGAGAAAGAGCATTTGATTAACCTGTGATTTTGTTCTAATGCAGGGAGGTTAAGTCTATCCTTCTTTTGTTCAGTCTATTAATTCACATTTTCATTCCCTCGTTTGGCCCTCGGCTTGTCCAAGAACGTCAACCTCCTTTCTCTTCAACCCCCACTTCTCAGAACTAAATTTTGGAGATAATTGAAACAGTATAATTTCATTGAAACACAGTGACAACGTAAAATTGCATGAAAATGTTTAGGCGTAAAATATTCTCGAGTTCATCCTTCACCTGTATCCATCTTGTGTCCAGCTAAAGTGAGGTTCTCCATTAAGTATGTGTCAGTTCCTTTCGCATTTACATTTATTTTCTTACTCTTCGAGCCATGTTAACCATTTGATGTCACACTGCTGGACCAGTAGCTGGGCAAGTCCATTCTTTCGAGCAGCTGTACCATGCCATCTTGTATGTTAGTTATTTCACAAGTTAGAAACGTCTTCTTCACTCACAGCGGTGTTCCAAGTTCTTCTTGAATCCTTTACTTGAATCTTCCATTCATAAGTCATCTGCACACATTTCCTGATCGATTGGATGTGGACCCTCATTTTCTTTTCCCCCAGGCCGTGTTCTTTTGTCACGCTTGCTGGAATCTCCCTGCCCGATCTCACATATGCTTGTTTTGCATGTGTAGAAGGTTTATCAGAGCTGCAGATATTCCTGTGCATTTTACCAACAAATGTCATCATCCTGGATTCCACTGTGTTTAAAAGTGAGCGTCATTCAATAATCCTTCCAGAATCTTCTCATTCTAAGGTGAGCGCGTGTCTCATCTCACGATATTTGCTTGTTCCCCGCTGTACACTACAAGAAGGAGAACGGGAATGGAAAAGTGGAACAAGCGAAGTGAGAAAGAAAGATGATCAAAATGGATAAATGAGATGAAAAGAAGAATCTGAATGAAATAAAGTAAATGGAAATGGGGTCAAGGTGGAGGGGAGAGTTTACCCTGAAGTTGTTGAACTCAATGATCAGGACAGAAGACCCCATCCGAAGATGAACTGCTGATCCACTGTATGAGTTGGGGTTCACTTGAAGATTGCAAAATTCCAAGGACTGACATGTGGAGAGGAGAATAAGGCGGTTTGTTGAAGTAGCAAGTGACAGGAAGGTCTGGATCGTGCTTGTGAATGGACCAAGCGTGTTAGGCAAAGCAATCACCAGTCTCAATTTGGACTCTCTCTGATGCAGAGTAGACTGCATTGGGGGCAACAAATGCGATAGACCAGATTGAATGAGGTGCCTGTGAAGCGCTGCTTCACCTGGAAGGGATGTTTAGCAGCAGGGCGAAGGTAAAGGGGCAGGTGTTGCACTTTCTACGATTCCACGAGGAGGTTCTATGTGCAGAGGCTGAGGTGTTTGGTGTGATAGAGGAGTGCACCAGGGTTTCCCAGAGGCCACGATTGCTGTAGAATTTTGACAAGGGGAGTCATGGGAAGATGTGTTGAGTAATGGCACCATGCCGGAGTTGGCACAAATGGTGGAGGATATTCCTTTGAATGTGAAGGCTAGTGGGATGAAACGTGAGGTGTAGGGGGGCCTTTTCCTGGTTCTGGGAGGGGGAGGGGGGAATGAACAGTGGCCCGGGGATTGGTCGGACGCAGTCGAGAGCTGTGTCAACCACAGTGAGTAGAAAACCAGGATAAAGGAAGAAGGAAGACATATCAACAGCGCTATTTTGGAAAGTGGCATCTTCTGAACAGATGTGGTGGAGGCAAAGAATTTGAAATAATGAGGTGGAATTCTTGCAGGATGGGGCTTTGAAGAGTTGTAGTCAAGGTAGTTATAGGGGTTGGTGGGCTTGTGATGAATATTGTGGACCGTTTATCACCTGAAATGGAGACAGGGAGGTCAGGGAACAGAAGTGTCAAAGATTGAGAAGCGAAGGTGATAGAGGGGTTGAAATTGGGAAGAAATGGGAAAAAAATTCCCGGTCCAGATGTACCGATAAGTGAGTTGTGGGAGGCAGCCGGATTAGGATTGGAACACAGAATGCTTCAAGTAACTCATAAAGAGACAGGCATAACTGAGACCCACGAGGGTGCCCAGACCTCTTATTTGGAGGAAGGGAGACGAAGGCCTCTGGTATAGTACCAGAAGATTGGAGGTTAGCGAATGTTGTCCCATTGTTTAAGAAGGGGAACAGAGACTTCCCCGGGAATTATAGACCGGTGAGTCTCACTTCTGTTGTCGGCAAGATGTTGGAAAAAATTATAAGGGATAGGATTTATAGTTATTTGGAGAGTAATGAATTGATAGGTGATAGTCAGCATGGTTTTGTGGCAGGTTGGTCGTGCCTTACTAATCTTATTGAGTTTTTTGAGAAAGTGACCAAGGAGGTGGATGGGGGCAAGGCAGTGGACGTGGTATATATGGATTTTAGTAAGGCGTTTGATAAGGTTCACCATGGTAGGCTTCTGCAGAAAATGCAGATGTATGGGATTGGGGGTGATCTAGGAAATTGGATCAGGAATTGGCTAGCGGATAGGAAACAGAGGGTGGTGGTTGATAGTAAATATTCATCATGGAGTGCGGTTACAAGTGGTGTACCTCAGGGATCTGTTTTGGGGCCACTGCTGTTTGTAATATTTATTAATGATCTGGATGAGGGTATAGTTGGGTGGATTAGCAAATTTGCTGATGACACCAAAGTCGGTGGTGTGGTAGACAGTGAGGAAGGGTGTCGTAGTTTGCAGGAAGACTTAGACAGGTTGCAAAGTTGGGCCGAGAGGTGGCGGATGGAGTTTAATGCGGAGAAGTGTGAGGTAATTCACTTTGGTAGGAATAACAGATGTGTTGAGTATAGGGCTAACGGGAGGACTTTGAATAGTGTGGAGGAGCAGAGGGATCTAGGTGTATGTGTGCATAGATCCCTGAAAGTTGGGAATCAAGTAGATAAGGTTGTTAAGAAGGCATATGGTGTCTTGGCGTTTATTGGTAGGGGGATTGAATTTAGGAGTCGTAGCGTTATGTTGCAACTGTACACAACTCTGGTGCGGCCGCACTTGGAGTACTGTGTGCAGTTCTGGTCCCCACATTACAGGAAGGATGTGGAGGCTTTGGAGAGGGTGCAGAGGAGGTTTACCAGGATGTTGCCTGGTATGGAGGGGAGATCCTATGAGGAGAGGCTGAGGGATTTGGGATTGTTTTCGCTGGAAAGGCGGCGGCTAAGAGGGGATCTTATTGAAACATATAAGATGATTAGAGGTTTAGATAGGGTGGATAGTGATAGCCTTTTTCCTCTGATGGAGAAATCCAGCACGAGGGGGCATGGCTTTAAATTGAGGGGGGGTAGTTATAGAACCGATGTCAGGGGTAGGTTCTTTACCCAGAGGGTGGTGAGGGATTGGAATGCCCTGCCAGCATCAGTAGTAAATGCGCCTAGTTTGGGGGCGTTTAAGAGATCCGTAGATAGGTTCATGGACGAAAAGAAATTGGTTTAGGTTGGAGGGTCACAGTTTTTTTTTTTAACTGGTCGGTGCAACATCGTGGGCCGAAGGGCCTGTTCTGCGCTGTAATGTTCTATGTTCTATGAGTTAACGAAGACATTGTTGAGTGATAGAACCAATTCTGCTAGACGGAGGAGAATGGTGTTCGATAGGGATTGTTCAGAGCTCTATTGGAAGAAGAGACCAAGAGCCTTCAGGCCATTCTGTTGGGAAATGGACATGCAGAGGTATTGGATATCCATGATGAGAAGGGGGCGGATTGGGAAATGGAACTGGAAGTTGATAATATGCATTAGGGCATTTAAACCCTATGACATAAGCATTCATGTTTGATTCAGATTCTAACACATTTGCTTATATGTTCTTTCCCTTAAATATCAGGGAAGATCAATTTTCAATACTTGAAATAGAATATCCTTTCCTGATACTTATCAATTCCAATGTCAAAAGCAGGTTTGGTGCTTTTCTGAATGGTAACGTCATTTCAATCCGTGCTTTATTTCTCAAAACGGCTGGTTTCACTCTGGGCTAGAAATCATCATCACCTGTTTAACAAAACACAAGCAAGGGAAACTATGAGGGAAACATCTAAAGGAGAGCACCTATCTCCACTTGGAGATTCAAAGCTTGATCAGGATTAGTCGGCATGGTTTCGTCAGATGGAGGCCATGCCGAATAAATTTTATTGAATGCTTTGAGGAGATGATCAGGTGTGCAGACGAGGGTAGTGCAGTCGATGTAGTTTATATTGATTTCAACAAAGCTTTTTACATGGTTCAACATGGGAGACTTGTAAAGAAGTTAACTTCACCTGGGATGCAAGTAACTTGATAAAGTGGATTCTTTTTTTTCTCAGTTGTAGGAGACAGAGAGTGATGACGGAAGGTTGCTTTGGCGACTGGAAGTCAGTGTCCAGTGGTGTAACACAGAGATCTTTGCTGGTCCCCCTATCATTCATCATTTATATAAATGAAATTGATGTCTATGTGGGGAAATGATTTGTAAATTTGTTGATTGGAAGGGTGTTTAAAAGTGATGCGGAGTGTCTTAGGCTACAATCATGTAGAAGCGGAATGGTGAAATGGGCAAGGAATTGGCAGATGGATTTTAACCCTGAAAAAGGTGAGGTGATACACTTTTGAGGGAGTAATTTGACAAGAAAGTACTCAATGAATGTAGGACACGAGGAACTGCTGTGGAAGAAAGGGACCTTGGCGTCTTTGTCCACAGATCTCTGAAAGCAGAAGGGCATGTTAGTAGTTGGTGAAAAAGGCCGAAGGGGCACTTACCTTTATCAATCGAGGCATAGATTACAAAACCAGGGAAATCATCTAGGAGTTGAATAGACCTTTGCGGAGGCCACAGCTGGAGTATTGTGTGCAGTTCTGGTGGCCACATTATCGGAGGGGGTGCGATTGCTCTGGAGGGAGTGCAGAAGAGCTTCACCAGATTGCTGCCTGGGAGAGATGTTACATTGACTTTGGTTGCTTTCGTTGGAGCAGAGAAGACTGAGGGACGACCTGATCGAGGTGCAGATGATTATGTGAGACATGAATAGAGTGGATAAGGAATACCTCTTCCCCTTCATTGAATTGTCAAACAGGAGAGGACATAGATTCAAAGTGAGGGGAAGGAGGATGGGCTGAATGTGAGGAAAAAAGTCCTTACACAGAGGGTGATGGTGATCTGGAATGCGCTGCCTGGGAGAGTGGTTGCCTTACACCCTTTAAAAAAAGTGTCTGGATGAGCACTTTGCACATCATAACATTCAGGTCTATGTGCCAAATGCTGGCAGATGAGATTAGATGGGAGTTCAGGTGTGTCTGATGTGTCGGTGCGGACTGAATGGGCCAAAGGGCCTCTTCTGTGATGTATGGCTCTATGATTATACTCTCGCTCTCGCCAATAAACCAAGTGAGTTACTATTTCAAATCGTAAGTTCTATGAAAATATTAAAAACTTTGTGGAAAATGTTTTTGTCAATTGTCTTCCGAAAGGGTTTTCTTTCGTGATGGCCCATAGAGGCGAAAAATTAGCAGACAAAAGTTGGCATGCAATTGCATCAGTTTACATAATTATACATATACATGCACATATATATTTCAATATACTCCGTTTTTCGCAAATTTATTTCATTTGATATCGTTATATTCTCCTGAAAACATCCAGTTTCTAATATTTCCTACTTAATGAAAGTTGAAAGAGTTACTTTGTGAAATATGTTGTTCACCAAAGCTGAACAATTTTGTTTTAACACAATTGATTTGGAATATTCGAAACGGATTGCCATCAAACTTCAGAGTTATATTCAAAGTCCAAAGATGTGCGGGTTCGGTGGATGCGCGATGCTCAATTGCTCCTTGGTGTCAGGGAACTAGCTACGGCAAATGCATGGGGTTATGTGGATAGGACCTGGGTCGGATTGTGGTCGGTGTAGACTCGATGGGCCGAATGACCTCCTTCTGCACTGTGGGGTTCTGTGATCTTATCTTTATATTTTGTGAACAAGCTGACCTTCACAAATCTCAATCTGTATCGCTTAATTTCAAACTCAAACACAGACACTTCGAGTCCTTGCACATTTCGAATTTCTTTTTAGCACAAATTCGCAGAAGTTCAAATCAAATAAATGTTGGTTCCGTTTCCAAAATATGCCTTTGAATCAATGATTCTCGCGAAAACACCCCGTTCCAACCATTACTTGATGAGAATGAAAATGGTTCCTTCAACTTGCCAAATGATCTTGGAATAAGTGACGTGGCTATGAAAGTGCAAAGGCCGTTGAAATTGGCATTCAATTTCCACGCAGGAGATGCAACAGCGAGACGAGTTTGCTATCAAATTTCCTGTGTTGGAGATTGCAGCTGCATATGCTAGTGATAAGTGATTTGCGTCGCAGGTCCTTGATTTCCACCAAACATGGGAGTGGTCTGATTCAGGGGAGGAGATACTTTGTGGATAAATGAACTTGCTTAAACTCCCCACTTCACATTCTAACTGACATTTTCTGACAGCAAATCTATAGCTTGATCTTATTCTTTCGAATAACAGCAATATTTATTTTTTCTCAGCACAATGCAAGTGTCTGCTGTTTAAAATGGTCCTGATTTTTAATGGCAAACGTGCTCTCCCGCCAACAATCAGTTCAATTCTGCAGCTTATACACAAGTTCCCTTAACTCTGCATTTTTAGTGTTGCAAAGCACAAAGATATGCTGTAAAGATATGCATTTGTTCAGCATGTGACTTTAGTGTAATGCAGTGGTGTTGGATATCCCTTAAAAAATGCATCTCTTACAAGGAGTACCCGAATTCGGTGTGACTGATTAAACAGAATAACCTTTGAGTATTTTCGTGGCAGATTTTGAAAAATACATTTCAAGGCAAAGCACTTAATGATAAAGGAGATACCCTCGAAGCATATTTAACGTTTAGCCATGACCTTATTAAATGATAAAGCAAGCTTGGGGATCGGAATGGCCTTTTCTTGATGCCCGTTGGTGTGTTTCCATCTTCGTATTCTTTATTTCAATAAATCCATTTCTGTGGTGCTATAAAAGAGGTGAAGACGTATGCTAATTCATAATCAACTTGAGATTATTATATACACTTTACCTTCCGAATGTAATAATTTTGCCCAGCTGCTTCATTGCCTTCCTTAATTCCCCGCACCATTCTCTCCCCAATGTAGTACATGTATTCCTCCGCCTCCCCCCCCCCCACCCCTCTCCTCCCCGCCCCACCCCGAACCCTCTCTCTTTCTCTCTTACTGTCTTACATAGCTTTCTATAAAATTCTATATTCTCACGAACCTCGCTGGTGTCAACTACTCTACACTTGCCTCGATGATTGCATCTGAAACAGTGTTCAAGAATCTCGGCGTAATTCATTAAAACTTTGGGCGTCTGATTTGCACCAATCCACAAATATTCACTCCCTGCACCTCTGATGCAATGCATAGTAAGGTGCAAGGTAAAATGTGCGTTGTGGAAACTCTTCAAGTCTCCTTGTACAGCATCTTCCAAACATACGACCGTTTCTGTCTCCAATGGCAGAGTCATTAGAAACATGAAAATAGAACCACCTGGAATGTATCCTTCATGACACTCACCATACTGACTTGGAAATATATATTATTCTATTTACTTTCATTGTGACGAATGTACACCACATTCTCGGCAGTGGTTCCCAAAGAACGATTGTCATTCATTGCTGATGAAATATTGTATAAAAGCATGGAAGTGCTGGCACAACTTTATCTGGCATTGTGTAGACTGCATCTGGCACATACACATAATTTTGGTCCACTAACTTTAGGAACGATGAAAATGGAAAAGAGGTAGTTCAGAAACGTATCGCTCGATCGACTCCTTGGATGGAGGACATGTCATTTGAGGAAAGATTGAGCAGCCTAGGCCTATATCTGCTGAAGTTCAGAAGAATGATAAATGATCTAACAGTTTTAGACGAAGATGCTTCAGATTTAAAACAGAAATGAGGAGCGAATATTTCACTCAAGCCGTCATGAATCTCTGGAAATGGTTACCCAAGAGTGCACTGAACAGCGTAACACTAAATAACTTTAAAGAGGAGGTATATATCTACTTAGTAGGGGGTCAATGTTTATTTGGTGTGGTGGAGATGGGATCAGCCATATTCGTACTGAAGGCAGAACAGGCTCGATGGTCTAAATTGCCTGCTCCTGCTCATAATTCTGATGCTATTAACCTTAATTCATGGTACTGTTTTAGTCCATGTTGTAACCATTTGTAACCACAGGAGACAAATTACTCCAGATAGAACAATTCATGTGATGCGAACAATCCAGAATCAGTTCGATCCATTCGATAGGAACAAAGCCGAATCAGATCAAATCATTAAAAATAAACTTTGAGAAGCAGAAGCGACGGATCCAAATTTAGACCGAGCCATTTCATAACAGGCATCCAGACTCAGACCAATCTATTAAATAGGAGACATACAGAAAAAGACCAAAATTTTGCATAGGAGGCAATTCATTTCCACATTTCTAGTGGTGGTTATTTTGTGTGCTGGAGATGGGATCAGCCATATTCGCATTGAAACGCAGAACAGGCTCGAGGGGCCAAATTGCCTGCTCTTGCTCATAGTTCCATGCCAGGAAAAAATAACAAAACAAATTAGGATCTCAATGATTGCTCAATTCCTACCTTAAACCACCGGGAGTTGGCTACGAAACTGCAACATTCTGCTTGTCCAATTAACTGTTCTAATTGTGGATATTGCTAATTTAATGGCTTGCTCGGAGGCTGAATATTCCCTGAATAATATTTTGTTCTGATTCTGGATATTTTTAATTCAATGGATAGTTCTGATTCTGGATGTTCCTTGCGCAATGTTTACAATCTAAATGATTGTTCCGATTCTGATTCATCAAATTCTGGATCTATCTTAAGAGATCTATTGGTCTGTTCCTGGATGTTATTTTTCCAATGGCTTTGTCTGAATTCTGGATTGTTACTGTACAATTGATTCCTATCCTGATTGATGTTTCGTACCCAACATTTGGTCCGATTCTGCACTCAAGGGATTCCCTATTGCTGGACGTTTCTAATCCATTGGATTACTCGGATTCTGGATGTTTCATATCCAATGGATTATTCTGTTTCTGGATATTTCATATTTAATAGGTTGGTATGATTCTGGATGGTTCCTAACCTATAGTTTGGTTTGAATGTGGATGCCTCCTATGCAATATGTTGGTCTTTTTCTGCATGTCTCCTATCCAATAGATTGGTCTGATTCTGGATGCGTGTTATGCAGTGAGTTGATCTAAATTTGGATCCGTCTCTTCTGCTTCTGGATGTTTCTTTTTAATGATTTGATCTGACCCTGTGAGTGCCTTGCTGTAAAAGTACAGGCTGCCTTATGTGGCGGCTTCATTAGTGATAGTGGTTCTCTTTTGCCTGTAGTTAATTTGACTGGGCGGTGTCCTCTTTTCAGTGAAACTGTCTGAATTTGTGCGTGACGTCTCTTCCGAACCATGTTCCGACGTAGGTGTTCTCAGTAAACACGTGGACAGCACAGTTCTTACGAAGGTAATTTTCTGCAAGCCAGTAGTGTAATTCTGTGGACATGGGTTACACCATGTCAAAATCTATCGGCGTGTAGGGCAGCTCTCTCCTTACGACTAGAGTTATCTGAATGAGAAATTCTCCTGTCCTGACGATTTCTCTGAATCAGGTATTCTCCTGTCCTGGATTTCACTTTGAGTTAAGTATTTACAACGTGATGGTTTCTCTAAATTTGTTACTGTAATGCTGTGCATGGGAATTCTCGAAGTCAGACTTTCTCCTGTACTGAAAAAATATAGCAAGAAGTTTAACAACACCAGGTTAAAGTCCAACAGGTCCACTTGGTAGCAAAAGCCAAAGTGTGGTTTTTGCTACCAAGTGGACCTGTTGGACTTTAACCTGGTGTTGTTAAACTTCTTGCTGTGTTTACCCCAGTCCAACGCCGGCATCTCCACATCCTGAAAAAATATCCCACAAATGTCTCCAATACTTGAGATTTATCTCAGTCAGGAGTTGGGGCTGTGTGGATACTGCCATTTTTTTTTCTGGGAGAATAGCTGATGAAATGTCCAAGGCATCAGGAAACTTGAGGAATGTTCTGAATCTGGATCTTTGTTACTGAAGGAAGATTGCGATTATTTGTATGTGCTATCCCAGAATGTTGCCAAGTATGTGAGAGATTTACTTTCCCGAGCATTGGTTTACCTATCTAACACCATGGTGGAAATAATTTCCCAAATATCTCCAAACTCAGGGTGTTATAACATCAGTGATATGGTAATCTTTGTGCCCTTCATAATGCAGACTATCGGGTGTCTGTATAGACCTATTATATGGAGATAGATATTGGTATTTCTGCTGCACGAGGCATTGGTAGAAGACCAATTACACTTCATTCCAGCATCCAGTTTGAGTTTGGTGACTCTACAATTCAACAGTTTACTCCGATTCTGACTCCCTGTAGTCTTCATTCCAGGGTGTAATCTGAGGATTCACCCCCAGAAGTGAGGACTGCGACAAAGTAGTTTTCGGTTCTCAGTTTGGGTTCCAAGTTCGGGATGTCTCAGTTTCATGAGAATGGTACGATAGCCACGTTCACTGAGCACAAAAAAGTGTTCAACCTTAGAAGTTGTCATCCTCTGGCGTTCAATCCTGTTTGCCAGTTGTTTTGCGTGCCCAGCGAATTGTCATGACCGTTTAATTAAGTATATGAGGAGTTATTTGAACGCTTCAGTCACTCACTGAATTCGTGATGGTGGAATGTAGATAATCCAAGTTGTGCAAAATTCCCTGAAGACTTTTCCGATTCTCTGGGAATCCAGCCAAGGAGAATGATCGTTTGGTGCATTCGAACTCATTGGTGAATGGGGTGGGGGGGGGGGGGTGTTGGGGGGTGTGGGGGGGTGTTCTTTTCACAGATTACTCTGAGAACAGAATTCCCCAATCTATACAAAGAGTCTGAGTGTCTCGGGTCGTGCGTTAATGGGAACTGCTCAATGGCACGGCCGTGCTGGCAACCCTTGAGAGATGTTTACATTCCATGCTCTGGCTTTATAAAAATGATGGATTAAGTGAAAGAGTTCTATACAGGCAAGGGGACCATTGATTTTCTCCTTTCAGTAAAATTAAGGAAGAATGCCTCGGATTTTTAGGAGCTGCTCGAATCAGAGGTAGCTCCTATCCAGGGAATATTGTACGAATGATAAGATCAGTTCGAATCCCATGTCAAAGGATCACCAACTCTATCATTTTCGGTACCTTGTTATTTTTTTTCAGAATGATGTCTCAACTGCTCGGAATTGTCAGTTCCTTAATTCCCTGTCTCAGGGGCAGGGAATTCATATGGTGTTCGTGGAAGTGGAAATGACTAGGGTTGGGAAGCATTTTCCGATCAGGGCCATTGTGATCTCCTGGACTCGTTTCGATCGCCTCAGGGGGTCGGAGAGGAATTTCCCAGATTTTTTTTTTCCCCATATTGGCCCTGGGGTTTTTCACTCTGGGTTTTCGCCTCTCTCTGGAGATCACAAGGTCTGGAATGGGGGGGTGGGGGTGAGTTAATAGGTTGTAATGAAGAAAGCATCGTAGCTGTGAGGGACAGCTCGGTGGATAGGATATTGGTATGTAGATAGGCTGGAAAATTGGGCGGGGATCCTGGATTCAGGATTCAATCCTGGACCGGGGAGCGGCGCGGGCTTGGAGGGCCGAAGGGCCTGTTCCTGTGCTGTATTGTTCTTTGTTCTTTGTTCTTAACCTTTGTCTGTTTCTTCGCCTTTGCCAGTCTCTGTGAAGCATTGGGTTTTATGATTCAGAATCATTTGCCTTCTGATGCATTGCAAATTCACTCACTTTTGATGCTGATATCCACTCCTTGGTTCATATCCACACACATTGGATATGGAGAAGATTTTGGAATTTCAACGCAAAACAATTCAAATGTAGAATTTAATTCAGCGACTTGTAACAATGTCATCAAACCATGATCTATTTTGGAGGGAGGATAACAATAGATTCAATACTTTGCAATCAGGAAAGTGAAACTACCGCCAATCCTACTTTCTTTGGCTGACAAGTGACTTTAAATCCAGTGCTATGTGGTTCACACAAAACTGAGTTTAAGGTAAAGTGGCACAGACAGCATGTGCTCACACTCCTATCGAAGTGCACATCTCATTATTGCACGTAATATAAGGATATATTTTTACTGATGTCCAACATATTTTCTTCTTTAGTTGCAGCGAAATTAATGGCGATTATCATCCTGCCACGGAGAAAATGTAGACTCTCCAGTTGTACTACTGGCTACCTTGTTGCAAGGGCAACGTCGGATTTACTGGTCATTATCACTGGCGTAATACTGAACCACATCAAGTCTTATTATTTTCCAAAATATTTCCTTGGTCTCATGCCTGCGTGCAGAATTATGTATATTTTGGAGCGTGCAGTCATAGACTGTTCTGTCTGGTTCACTATTGCCTTCTCTTTTGATCCATATGTAGCCATTTGTTATCAGAAGCTGACAACTAAGTACAGCACTGAAGAAAATCTACGACTGTGGTTCTAGCAACAACTGGCACCCTGTTATTTTGTTAAAAAACATTCCAATGTACTTCAGATATAGACCGAGAAAAATTGTCAACAACATCCCATGGTACTGTTCTAAAAAGCCAAGCTGCTTCGCTGACCCTGTGTGGATTGGATTAAAGATGTTTGAAAAGGCTCTAACGCCACTATTACCGTTTGTTTAAATTTTGTTCTCAATGCTCTGCAGTCCAACATATTTTACTGAGCAGTCGAGTCCGTCAAGCACTGAGGGGTCAGAGGAAGGGAGAGAGTCATAGTGACCCGGAGATGGAGGGTAGAAGATGTCCATAATTTTACATTTGCAATATCGACTATTTAATACTTCCATGGGTTGTATATCTTTTGAATTTTTTTTATATTCAAGATTACCTAAATGATGATGATGCATACACCTTTACAAAAGTTGCATACATGCTGCGCAATTTAAGCTGCTGCACAAACACATTTATTTAAGCTGCAACTCAGTCCACGTTCAGAGAGCAGTGTGGTGAAATATCCGGGTATATTAATTATGAAACTCATTAATAAACAAAAGAACTGAGACGCATTCAGAAGTCCAACGGCTAAATTGGAAATCGTGACTTCCAGCAGACAGGAAGAAATAGCACAAACATGGAAGTGATCTGTTGGTAGGGGGCAAGAGTTACCTTGCAGATGACAATATTCTTAGTCACTGTTCGCTCCTCCAATCCCAATCACCATTGCATTCCCTATTTCCACAGCATTCCCTATTTCAACCACCCACAAGCCTTCACAGTAATCCATCTTTCAGGAAACTCAAACGGATGTCACCCTCGCTCGATATGTAGCCACTTCCAGCCATTTTACCCTATCCTCCTGTTCTCACCTCTTCTAACCCCGTGGGCCAACACTGTTTCTAACACCTTTCAGCCCATACAACATCCCAAATCTCTGAAACATTTCCAACACATAAAAGAAAACAGATGCGTGAGAAGTGCCCCAGCCCTGGTGACTATCATTCTAAATCATCAGAAGTATTTGAGGCCTCCAAAAGTCCCAAACCCCCTCCACCCTCGACGGGTTCCCTTATATCACTGATCTCCTACAGCACTTTCATCCAACTACTCTGATGACGACCTATAAGATGAACGACTTTCACAAATCAGAAACAGCCTCTGGTTGTTACAACTCCACCTTTCAATGTGCACAACTTCACCCACTACAATACGGCTCATATCTATATGCTCCTCCAGCACAGATGCCACGCCTTATTTCTTACCTTCTCCAGTCCATTCAAAATATCCTATTCCCGTGAATTGCAGAATCAAGAACAAATATCCTTCCCTCGGAAGTTTTCTCCGGCGTCTACAAGTCACCAGAGCTCTCTCCCTTTCTATACCACGTAGCTGTCGAATCTCGTTATATTACAAATTACCTCCAGCTCTTACCTGTCCTCCATCGTGTGCAGTGATCGACACGAGTGTAGCCAACTCCAGCTGATATAACCTTTCTTATCAGTATAATACTTCAAGTTTCTGGAACCTATCCTTGTGGCAGATTCATCTCTCAGTGCTCAATTCGTCAACTATTCATATTCTTCTTAACGTCGTCAATCTGTAACCGACTTTTCCCTCTCTGTCACCTCCTACATCACATTGTTGTAACGAAAACAAGGAATTGTAATATTTTTAATTTGGTAATTTGACGGTCAGACTTCTCATGTGCTGGAAAATAGGCTGCTGTTTGTTTAATGCTGCTAATTTGATGAGAGATGGCGCGACGGAACGATTCCCTGTGAAACAACAAAGGTCTGTGGCGGACGATTACAAAGAATCAAACCCCTTTGAGTGAACTACCACTCCTCAGCTCATTCCTAAATTATCTCCTTCTTATGGTGAGACTCTGCCCCCATATATTTGACTCCCAGCAAATGAGATGAAATCTACCCGCACCAAAATTTTGGAACCCTGCCTCAGAATGTGTTTGGTTTCCATGGAGATCATTTTCTTAACACCAGGGAACGTAATCCCAAATTACATAGCATTTCATCATGGGTAACCCTCCCCTCCCAGAGGGCAATGTATTTTCACTGCACTGCCTCCAATTCAGGTCGATGCAACTCAAAAGCTGGAGAGAAACTGCGCACATAATTCCAGTTGTGCTCAGACCATAACCCTGTATGACTGTAGCAAAACGTATTCATTATTCCCCTTCAAATCCCGTCGTATTTAAGGACAATATGTATTGGTCTTCCTACTTGTTTGCTTCAGCTGCATTCTCACTTTCTTTGTTCCTTCTGAAAGCACTCCCAAGGCTTTTCACCCATGAACGGTTAAAGGATTCTTAAAGGTTTCTGTTTTTCTATTCTTGTCACTTATTGAATAACTTCACATTTTCGACACTTGCTCCATATGCGTCCTTGATTCCAATTCAGTTAACATGGTTGTAATTTTTTGCACCCACTCTGTGTCCTCCAACAGCAGACCTCACCCACTAGCATCCTGCCATTAACAGACTTCGAAACATTGCCATTCATATCTTCATTTAAGTGACCCATAAAGATTCAAAATAAATGAGGTCTGAGCACTGATAGTTTTGATATCCCGTGATTCAGTGCCTTCCAACAAGAAAAATTTTCGTTTTCCCCAAATTCTGAATTCAATCAACTCATCTCAGCATTTGAACCGCCACCCTCAGCTCCATAAGCTATCATTTCTCCTATCGAGCTTTGTGTGGCATCTCATAAAAAGTGTTTATTTGGCAATCAATGGATGCAGCATCAACATTTTTCCGTTATCTATCCTATTTGTAATCTCTAAGAAACCCTAGTACATTTGTTGAACAACATTTCCTTTTCGCCAAATCATATTGACCTGTTCAAATGAAACCTGGCCTTTCCTTTATCCCCAATCTCAGAGGATCTTGCTTTTGATTGATTTACGGGATGTGTACATCGATATATTGTCCAGTATTTATTGCCCATCCACATCTGCCAACACATTTCAGAGTGCCTTTCAGAGTGAACCACATTTCTATGCATGATGTGAAGATGCCAGCGTTGGATAGGGGTTATGACTCACTTGTGACTCACCTGCTGAAGGAGATTCCAAATAAACCTTTTGAACTTGGTGTTGTGAGATTCCTCACCGTGCCCACATTGCTATGGATATGAATTCATATGTATGCCATGCCAGGCCAGGCAAGGATGTCAGATTTCCCTCCCTAAATAAAATGAGTGAACCGGATGGATTTTTATGACTATCAACAGTTCTTGCATTTCAGATTTCTATTGAATTTAAATTTCACCATCTTCCAAAGCTATCTAGTAGCATTACCATGTGGCCACTGCCTCTCCATTTCTTTTATTACGGCTTGACCTACTCACCTTGCTTTGTTACACAAAACAAAATCTCAGGTAGATTTACTTCTGCTTGGCCTACAATATATTGCTTCCAAAACATCATCAATGTCAGCATGTAAACCAATCTAGTCAATTAGGTTGTCTCAACATACATAATGATCAACATACAGTATAGTTATTGACTTGTATGTGTTGCATTCTAATAATTTTTTTGTAATCCCTTGTATAATGGTGTTGCTACTCTCATCGTTGTTTTCTGCCGTTTGGCATTCAAATTTTCCCACACAGCAACTCTAATTGAAGATCTTCACAGCCCTGTTCACAGTCAGGGATTTGGATAGAAAGGAGTCTGGAAAATGGCATTTCTAACAGATGGCCAAGTGAGGAATCAACCCAACTACAAGACTTCTGGATCTCTGACGACAGATTGGACAGTTCCCAATGATGGCTGTCGTCATTTCCAAACACCAGACTGTGTCAGCATGTCCGTGGTGTGAAGACCCATTTATGGTAGCCCACATCGAGAGCGCGAAGAGACTGTAAATACTGATCATTTCCAGGCAAGGTGCCATAGTCCATTTCTACATTCGTACAATTACTGTTCCCCTTTAGGTTGGGTTCCCCTCCGATTCAGCTCTCCATTCAGTTCTAATCCTAGATGTGCTCCACAGGGTCCAATTCCATCGTGACTTCACGGCCGTCAACGCTAGAAAGTGTCTATCGCAGAGGTTGGTATTGACGATAACATTTCATTGGTATTGTCTCCAATTCCTTCCTGACTGTAAAATATGTGGGTGCCAGTCCCGTTTATCCGTTCTGGAGCAGGTATGAGTCAGATGATGAAGTTAAAGTAAACTACCTCAGATTCTCTGATGGAGGGTCAGCCAGACTAGAAACGTTAGCTCTCTCTCCAAGTGCTGTCAGACCTGCTCAGATATTGCAGCATTTTCTGTTTGTTTCCAGCTGACGCAATTCTGCTGAGTAGAACTGAACTAACGAAATAGGGCAAAGCAGGGCGAGACGGCTCACAAATGCATTTAAATATCTGCCCGACCACCCAGAAACAGTCTTGTTTCCTGACCAGACAAAACAGAATGTCAACGTGCAGCTGCACTATTCCAGAATTTAAAATATTATACTTGACATGACTACCACACACAATTTTCTTATTAATGTTGCCAGTAAGGTGCTGTTTCCAGAACTGATAATGTCTGATTAATAATTTCGCAAACGGTTCCTCCTCCCATGTAATGAGCCAGGAATAATTAATGATCTTACGGTTATGTATCCTCTCGGAAGAAGCATTCACAGTATTGTTGAATTTAAAATACAGATGGAGCGTGAGAAAGTAAAATCCAACACCAATGTCTTGTGCTTAAACAAAGGAGACTACAAATGGATCAGGGAGGCGTTGGCTAAGGTAGACTGGGTGCAAAAATATTTTTGGTGGGAAACTCAGGGAGACGTGGGGAGAATGTGCAAAATCCACACAAACCGTGACCCAAGCCGGGAATCGAACCCGGGTCTCTGGCACTGTGAGGCAGCAGTGCTAACCACTGTGCCACCGTGCCGACCCCTAATGTCATAGTGTCATCTGCGAATTTTCACACACTACACTTGGGCCCCAACTTTAAATCATCTGTGCAAATCGTAAACAATTGCGATCCCAACACTGATCCTTGAGGCACACCACTAGTCAGTGATCGCCAACCAGAAGAACACCCATTTATCCCACTCTTTGCTTTCTGTTACTTAACCAAACCTCTATCTATGCTAATACATTACACATAACACTGTGCACCTTTATTTCATGCAGCAGTCTTTGTTGCGGCACCGTCTCATATCCCTTCTGGAAATCCATATACACCACATCCAAAGGTTCCCCATTGTCCACTGCGCATGTAATGTTCTCAAAGAATTCCACCAAATTAGTCAAACATGACATGCCCTTCATGAACCCATGCTGCGTCTTACCAAAGGGACAATTTATACCCAGATTTCTCGCTATTTCTTCCTTGATGATAGATTCAACCTTTTTCCCGAATACGGAAGTTAAGCTAACAAGCCTATACTTACCCGCCTTTTCTCTCCCTCCTTTTTTAACCAGTGGCGTCACATTTGCTGTTTTCCAATCTGAGGGAACACCAGATTCTGGAGAATTTTGGCAAATTACCACTCGTGCATTTGCTATTTCTCCCGCCATCTTTTTTAGTACCCTGGAATGCCTTCCTTCAGGGCCAGGAGACTTGTCTACCTTTAGCCCCGTTAGCTACCCAACACTACCTATTTCGTGATAATGATACCTCCTAGGTTGGCAACTTCCATAGCCTTCCTGTAATCAATTTTTTGCATACTATTTGTGTCTTCCAGTGTGAGGACCGACACAAAATACCTGTTTAATGCCTCAGCCATTTTCTCATTTCTAGTTCTGAAATTTCCCTTCTCATCCTCTATAGGACAAATGTTTACTTTAGCCACTCTTGTTCGTTTTATATATTTGTTCAAAGTTTTGCTATCTGTTTTTATATTCTGAGCTAGTTTATTCTCATAATCCATCTTACTTTTCTTTATAGCTTTTCTCATGGCCTGTAAAGAAATCATGCTTGACAAATCGACTGGAATTATTTGAAAGTGTAGCCAATAGTTATGACCAGGGAGTTCCGGTGGATATGGTTCGGTTGTACTTTCAGAAGGCTTTTGTCAAGTTCTTGCACAGCAGATCATTATGTAAAGTTGAACTACATTTGAAAACGGGAAGTGTCCTGAGATGGAATGAAAGCTGGTTAGCAGACAGAAAGAAAATATTTTGCGATTTGCAGGCAGTGACTATTGGGTAGCACAGGCTTCAGTGTTAAGACAGCAACTACTCACATTATGTATAGATGCAGAAATTTATTGTATTGTCTCAAAATTTGTGGATGATACAAAATTGGATGAGGGGTTGAACTGTGAGGAAGAGGCAGAGATGCTTCATTGTGATTTGGACAGGCTGACTGAGTGAACATAGACATGGCAGATGCAGTATAATGTGGATGAATGTGAGGTTCGTAATTTCAGTAACAAACATAGTAAGGCGGATTATAAATTGAATGGGTGTAAATTTAGACATGTGTATACTCAGCGAGACACTGATCTCCTCATGCAACAGTAACTGAAAGTAAATGCACATGCACCAGACAGTAAAGAAGGCCAACGTTATGTTGACATTTACTGTGAGAGGATTTGAGTATAGTAATAGGCATGTTTTACTAGGATTGTATAGTGCGTTGGAGAGGCCACACCTGGATTAGGTATGCACTTTGTTTGCAGTTTTGGGTGACCTTCCCTGAGGAAGGATGTTTTTGCTATCAGAGAGTGCAGCAAATGTTGACCAGTTTGCTAATTCCTCTCATGACGGGTCTCCCGTGTGAGAAAAACTTCAGTCGGTTAGAAATATATTCATTGGCGTTTAGAAGAGCGAAAGTGGATCTCATAGAAACTTATAAAATTATTCCAGGATTAGACAGTTTAGATTCAGAAGAACGTTTCCGATGGTGGCGGAGTCCAGAACTCGGGCTGTTAGTTTGGGGATGAAGGGTAAACACTTTGGACTGAGGTGAGGAGAAATGTATTTAACCAACAAGCGCTGAATCTGTAGATTTCACGACCACAGTAAGTTCATACCAACATGTTGTGCTATTTCAAGAAGGGGCGAAACGTATCAAGGTATATGAATGGACGGCGGGATCAGCGTATTGAATTTGATCATCAGACATTATGATAAAGAACAGTGGATTTAATAAGTTTCTATGAGATCCACTTTCATTCTTGTAAACGCCAATGAGCATATTCCTAACCGACTTAAGTTCTTCTCATACGACAGACCCGCCATGAGAGGAGTAGGTTTCAAGGGCGGAAACCTACTCCTGCTTCTATTGCCTTTTTAAGCTTCTATGCATCTTCTAATGAGTGCCGACGTTTCCGCGAACAATGTCAATGCCATTTGCATGGCCTGCCTGTCCACATTTCAGGCTGTCTCCTCAAAGTAGAACGTGTCATCCATTCAGGCACAAAAACAGGTAAAATGACGTTTTTTGCAGGCAGGTGGAACTCTCGCACAGTCAATGAATTAGTTAATTGCACACAGAAATTGTGATTGTAGTCATAAATTAATCCACTGGAGATTATCTCTGTCTCTGATGAGATGAAACACGACTAGTTGGAGCCCACCAGTACAACTTGATACGCCTTTTTTCCATGGCAGAATATCAAAGATTATCTTGCTATTATTCATCATAAGTGAGAGAGTCTGACAAACACAGAATAGTATTCAGATTCTGAACAGCACTGCACAGTACTCAGTTACGCCCGGCCCTTCTTATTGATCAAATGTCCGTTGTACTCTAAGTCGCTGAACCAAGCTTCACTGTTTTGTCCCCATTCAATTTGTAGCTGTCCTTAAAGAGCCCTTTGGGTTTGCTCTTCTGTGGAAGGGCCACAGAAATATGTCATCTTTATCTGAAGCCAGACCACGCATATTGATTTCTCCATTCAAATGTCCGATGGCAGGAGGGAAAAAGGTGTTATTGAGTCGGTTGGCACGTCATTACTAGTGGTATTATAGCAAGACTATTAACCCACAAACTCACCTACTGTTCTGGGGATCTACGGCAGGTGGTGGAATTTGAATTCAATAAAATAACGTGGAATTAAGAATATATTGATGACCGTTAAACCATTGTCGATTGTTGAAAAAAAAAACATCTGTTTCACTAAAGTCTATTAGGGAAGGAAATCTGCTGTCCTTAACTCGTCTAGCCGACATGTGATTCCAGAGGCACGACAATGTGGTTGATTCTCAACTGCCCTCCGGCAAACTAGGGATGGGCAATAAATACTGGTCAGGCAGCCATACCCACTTTTTGTGCATTTTGCCAATTAATTTGCAATGTTTCTGTGCAAGACCGAAAAATATAGTTCATGCTCTAATGGACACTGAGAAGTGACAACTTCACTTGAATTGTTTAGTGCATGCTGTATTACTGACGCCTTTCAATTCTTCTGGCCTCAGATTCGCCCTGTGCCTCTGAATATAGCAAGCAGCTCGGAGCTCATGTAATTTTAAAACGTTTATGATTATTAACCCCTTCTGTGGGTGTTACATCGGTATGGAGGTCATCACTGGACTTGGTAGCATAAAGAGATAGCGGAAGTTAGCAGGAATGGAGGACGATATAAATAGACTCTGGGGGAGTTCACAGACCGAGGAGGTGCTGTAGGGGCTGGAGGCAGTTACAGATTACAGCGATAAAGGTGGTTCAGAAATAGGGCGTGTTGTATGGGCTTGAGCTGATCATGATATGCGTTGTTAAGAATTGGCTGGAGGATGCTACTTCGGTAGTTCGGGATCCTCCCGCTAGAGGAGGCTGCAAGGCAGGGTCAGGTGAAGGTCTCGGTTTGATTCCACGTCGAGAGCGAATTAAATCAGCCGAAGTGTTGTTAGAAATAATGCCATTGTTGAAGTTTGGAAGAAGGTACACATTTGAGAAACGGCATAGCTGCTGTGGAATGTTTCATCTTTAATGAGGAGGTGTCAGGGCTGAAACAGGTCAAAGGAAATTGTTTGGTTCTCGCTTTTGATTGATGTTATAGAGATAAGAAGGGACCTAGAGACTAGAGCAGCTTCAAGTGATTGGCATGATTTGGGAAGATTTGACAAGTTACAGAGACATGGCGAGATGTATGAATTCGAGATGGCTATGATATTTAGGCAATATAGTGGCACAGCAGTTAGTACTGCTGTCTCACAGCACCAGGGACCCGAGTTCAATTCTGGCCTTCTGTGACTGTATGTGTGGGGTTTGCACATTCTTCCCATGTTGTGTGTGTTTGCTCTTGGTGCTCTGGTTTGTCCCCACAGCCCAAAGACGTGCAGGTTAGACAGATTGGCCATGCTAAATTGGCCCAGTTGTGTAGATTAGATGGATTAGCAATGATAACTATGTGTGGTTATGGGGATAGGGTGGGGGGGATAAGCTTTGGGTAAGATAGTCAGAGAGTTGGCGCAGGGTTGATAGCTCAAATGGCTTCTTCTGCACTGTAGGGTTTCATGATCTACCTGTGGGGCTCCTGGATGTGACAGAAATACATACAGCTGCAGTGGTTGGCCCGACTGATTTCAACATTAAAGATATCGGGAAAAATATGCACATTCAGGGAGAGTTGTTAAGACTGACAGATGCGACAGCAAGAGGGAGACTGCAGGTGCCAGACATGGTTGCAGAGATACAGAGGCTATTACAAGCTAATTTTTGTTTCTTTCTTTTTCGGGGTGCTGCAGGAAAGCGTTTGAGCGCTCTGGTAGGCTATGGAAATATTGTGGGCAGTCGGGATTGGAGAATGTTGAAGTGGTAGTTGCGTTTTTAGATGTTTCACCTAAAAACGAAACAGCTTGAATGGTATAGAAATTCTGTTGTGATTATGGTTGACGCTACAAGAGGATGAACAATAGGGGTATTCTACGGGTTGGAAGGCAATAAAAAGGTAGGGACATTTATACGGGATGTGAGAGATTATCGAGATGGAGAATCTTAGCAGAGTACAACGAAAATGATGGTTATGAGTGCTGGGGGATGTTGTCGGTGCTCGTTATCATTGTTAGATATCGTGATGTGGAGATGTCGGCGTTGGATTGGGGTAGGCGCAGTAAGAAGTGTCACAACACCAAGTTAACTTCCAAAACGTTTATTTGGTAGCATGACCTTTCGGAGTGCTGCCCCTTCATCAGGTGAGTGTATTATTTGGTTCTCAAACAGGGCACATATAGACACAAACTCAATTACAAGATGATGGTTCGAATGCGAGTCTAAACAGGTAATCAAGTCTTTACAATGCGAGTTGAGAGAGAGTGAAGTGCAATATTAGATTAGATTATTCGATGCATTTACAGAGATGGAACATTTCGAAGAGCTGTGGGAAATTTCAGAGTTAATGTGCGGTATTCAGACTGACGTAGAGAATGCAAGCTAGAGTATTTTAGAACCCAGCATGTCATTTGCTGGGTACCTCTTGCCCGAAACCTTCGAGAGCTTTGTGATGCTTGTCCTCTTCCACCACTGTTCCTTTTGCCCCTCTGTATTTCATGTCTTGCCATTTACCCACTAGATCATTCAACTTGTCTCAGTTTTTCTTTTTGTTAACGAATTGAGAAGGTGATAAAAATAGATATTGCGGCACATCTTCGAGCTGCATTCTGAAATTGGACTCAGTCACCACATAAATACATGTGTTTGTGCAACAACTTAAATTTCGCAAATGGTACGACGGGAATAACCATCTGAGCCACCTGCAGACCCAAAATGATATTTTAAAAATGCACCAGCCACAGTCATACGAAATTATTCGACATTGCAAAGAGTAAGATTATAGACTTCCTTCTGCTCTCCATCTCCGGGTCATTGTAATTCGCTCCCTTCCGCTGACTCATCAGTGTCTTAGCGATTCGAATGATAAATAAAAATATGTTTGACTGTCAGAGCGGCATGATGGAGCTGTGGTAGCATTGCTGCCTCTCAGCGTGAGGAACCTGCATTCGGCTTCCGGCTTGGGTCACTGCCTATGTGGAGTCCACATGTTGTCCTTGTTTCTAGGTGTCCTCTCCGGGTGCTCCGGTTTCCACCCACAGTACGAAACATGTGCTGGTTAGGTGCATTAGCCACGCTAAATTCTCCCACAGTGTATCAAAACAGGCGCCGAGGTGTGGCAACCAGGGGATTTTCACAGCAACTTGCAGTGTTAATGTTAGCCTACTTGTGACACTAAGAAATGAACTTTAACAGAGCGTTGAGCAACACAAATAAAATAAATGGTAAGAATGGGGTTACAACCGTGTCACCCATCCCGAGTCCCATCACTGTGCGTTGTAAAATGCATTATTTCCACAGAACCATGGGCTGTTATCCATTATTATTGTGGGTCTAGATCTAAAGTTCATGGGACGTTTTTGAAACATGGCAGATTGCTGGTTATTGCTAGAACCACAACCAAATGTTTCTTATTGTAATACTGAGTTTTCAGCTTTTGACAACAAAGAGCAAAACAAAATCAAAGGAGAAGATGACAGCAAACCAGACAGAACAGTCTATAGCTGCACGGTCTAGGACATAATTAGCACTGTACACAAAGATGATTGGATCCGGTGCAGTAAAACTTTGGTGATAATGATCTCACAGGCCAAAATATCCAGTGTCCTCACGGATGTAGAGAGCTTGACATCGAACTTTCACCAATAAGGTTTCCATTGAAAAAATAAACAGTTCGAGTGACCGCAAAATCGCATGGGGATTTGGGGCCGGTTCTGGGGTAGAAATCATAGAAGTCATAGAAACCCTACAGTGCAGAAGGAGGCCATTCGGCCCATCGAGTCTGCACCGACCACAATCCCACCCAGGCCCTACCCCCACATATTTACCCACTAATCCCTCTAACCTACACATCTCAGGACTCTAAGGGGCAATTTTTAACCTGGCCAATCAACCTAACCCGCACATCTTTGGACTGTGGGAGGAAACCGGAGCACCCCGGAGGAAACCCACGCAGACACGAGGAGAATGTGCAAACTCCACACAGACAGTGACCCGAGCCGGGAATCGAACCCAGGACCCTGGAGCTGTGAAGCAGTAGTGCTAACCACTGTGCTACCGTGCCGCCCTAGGTAGGTGGCACCTGTTCAAACTCGGCGGGTTACACATGAACGGGACTGATGTCCTTGGGGGAGGGAGTGGGGGTGTACATTCCAGAAGATTGGGGAGGGTTTAAACTGATAAGACAGGGTGATCGGAACGTTTGCAAGGATTCAGAGCAGGGCAAATCAAGAATAAGAGAAAACGATAGCAAAGGAGAGTAAGAAAGGTGATAGGCATATAAATCAAGATAAAGACAAAATTAAAGTAATAGTTACGGAACAGCAAATAATAAAAGGGAACACGTTCAGGATTTCTACCTGAACGTTTGGAGCATGCAAAACAAAATGGATGAATTTGTAGTGCCGATATATGTAAATGGGCATGATAGAGTTGGCACCATGGAAACATTGCCCCAGGTTAACCAAGGATGAGAACTAAACATTGACGGCTATTCAATGTTCAGGAAGGATAGTCAGAAAAGAAAAGTTGAACTGCAATGTGATTGAAGATGATGCTGATATTGAGAGATGGTATTAACACATACGATGTGGAATCTGTTATGAGTCAAATGGCGAAACACGAAATGGCAAAATAAAACATTAGTGGGAGTGGTAATGTTGGGAATGGCATTAAAAGCAAAACAGAGATGTATGTGCTTAAGAAATATCTGTGAATATGGGTGATGTTAATCTGCACGTAGATTGAGAGAGTAAAGTTAGTCACAGTACAATAGAAGAGGGATTCTGGTGTGTATACGGGACAAATACTTGGACTAAAACGTTGAGGAACCAAGAAGGGAAGACCATCCTCGACCGGGTATTCTGCAATGAGAAGTAATTATTTGGTAATCTTGTTGTGACAGAACTCTTGCGGTTGGTTCAAAATAATCTGTTTGAATTATTTGTCAACGTAATGATGTCGTTGATTCTGAGATCATGGTCCTGAATCTCAATGAAGGTAACGATGGTGCTATGAGACATGAATTGTCTATGATGGACTGCGAAACATCACCGAAAGGAAGGGCAGGGGACAGCCAATGACAGGCATTGATGGAACAAATAAGTGATCTCCAGAAGGTGCTTATTCCCTTTTGGCGCAAGAGAATTAAGTGAACTGTGCCCTACTCATGGATTAAAAGGAAAATGAGAGATATATTTCGATTCAAAGAAGAAGTATACAACTTGGCACCAAAAGGAATGGACCTGGGGATTGGGAACAGTGTTAATTTCAGCAAAGGAGGACCAAGGGAATGATTGAGAAGGGTAAAATAGAGTATGACAGCAACCATTGGGGAAAGTTGAATCTGACTAAACGCTTCTGCAGGTATTTAGAGGAGATTAAAGGTTGACGATGCTAATGTAGGCCACTTCCAGTCAGAAACGGGCGAATTCAAATAAATCGCTGAGGAACTAAATTGCTGCCATCTTCAGAAAGGAAGGCATGCATGATGAGAAGGGTAAAATAGAGTATGATAGCAAGCTAGTGGGTACAGTTGAAACTGACTGTAAACGTTTCTGCAAGTGTTTAAAGGAGATTAAAGGTTGACAAAAACTAATGTAGGCCCCCTACAGTCAGAAACGTGCGAATTCAAATAAATGGCTGAGGAACTAAATTCATACTTTGCTTCTATCTTCACAAAGGAAGGCATGCATGATGTTCCAGAAATTTGGAGCGAAAAATATTTTAGTAAGGAGCTGATGGAAATCAGTATTAGTGGAGTAATTGTTTTAGGGAAATTGATAGGATTGAAGGCGGGTACATCTCTAGGGCTTGAGATTTATGGCTTGTTCTCCAGACCCTATTATGGAAAATAAATTACATTCCTGTCTTTTTCTGGACGAAAGCTGTGTGACATTTCTGCCATTACAGCAGAACCTCCTTCACAAATTGCAATTGATCATTTCGTGTCATGACTACTTTCAAGTTCATTGTCAGAACTGGTACTACGTCTTTTGGGTTTTTACACCTTGACATTTTTGAACAACCATAGATCTTCTGTACTTTCTCCTGAACATTCAGCAAATGTCTATATTTGCCAAAGGATTTTCCTGCTCTCCCAATTATATTGGTGTCCTACTATTCTAATCCCATCTGGCATGTATGTTACCTCTGTGCCCACTTTTGGTATTGTGCTTTTGAAAACAAAGTTATCCTGTGTCTCTGTATTAACCTGTTCATAGTTTGCCAACCTTGTTTCTACTGTCATCTCCTCCTCATGAAATGAATTGTGCTTCCACACCTCATGTGTGCTGTTCATGGCCTGTGCAGAATGAATAATCAGTAACAATAATACATGAAGAATGTTCCTGAACATTTTGTTTATTGTGTTGTACAGATGCTACTTTCCCATTATCTCGTTTTACATTTCCAGACCTCTAAAAATATTTTTGACCTTCTCGTGTGTAACATACCACAAACCCTTGGTGAAATTGAATCCGTGATGGCCTTTTGCGGCTCACTGATTTCTCTCTAAATCCTCAGTTTGAATGAAAGCTTTTCTGCCTGCAGGCAAGGAATTCAGATGAACAGAAAAAAACAGAACACATGCTAGTCCCCTCTAGAGCATGAGCAGCATATGATAGCATGGATGGCTCCTTTGGATTGTTTTTTCCATCAACGAAAACGGATAGACTGTACCTACCAACCATCTGCAAGGAGATACTTGCATGCACTGCCCAGGTCACTGCCAGTTGAAATTCATAGTATGGCTATTCAGCTAATATGTTTTGTCACATATTGTCTACTATTGCATGGTTTCTTTCACAAATACCTTTTCTAAACGGGCTATCAGATGCAGTGTGAATAATTACAATGATTATATCTTCACACATATCTTGGAATTGCTCATTGACAAGTAACCCACCTTTATCAGTCAGGAACTTTGTTGCATTTCTGCATGACCTTACCAACAATCCTTTTGTCTTTACTATGTGTCACATTGTATGGGCGACATTTTGCCATATGGAAGGAGATCTAAGGAAGGGTATGCTGGCCTTGGAAAGGGTCCAGAGGACGTTCACAAGATTGATCCCTGGAATGAAGAGCTTGTCGTATGAGGAACGGTTGAGGACTCTGTGTCTGTACTCGTTGGAGTTTAGAAGGATGAGGGAGGATCTTTCTGAAACGTACAGGATACTGCGACTTGGATAGACTGGACGTGGAGAGGATGTTTCCACTTGTAGGAAAAACTAGAACCAGAGGACACAACCCCAGGCTAAACAGAGATGAGGAGGAATTTATCCAGCCAGAGAGTGGTGAATCTGTGGACTCTTTCCCACAGAAGGCTGTGGAGGCCAGGTCATTGACTGATTTTAAGACAGAGATAGATAGGTTCTTGATTAATAAGGGGATCAGGGATTATAGGGAAAAGGCCCTACCCTTGTCCCAAACTTTAAATTCCATTGCCACTGCGTTGTTGAACTCCCCGACGAATGGCAAGCTCACAATAAGACTTTGTGGTGCCTTGCGATGCTTAGTGCGAATTTTGCAATGAACAGTTTGAAGATACTGCGCATTTGAGAAATGTATCTTCATCATTTTTATTTGCAGGATGTTTCCAGCAGGCACTGACAGTTCTGTTTTGTCTGCAGTCGGAATTATCTTTTGTTAGTCAACCAGTGTAATTGAAATCATGTTTCTTTTAATCTGTACTAATGCAGTTTTCTGTTTGCTTTAATGCTTCCCTGGGATTTCAGAGTCGAGCTTGATTGGACGAATCGTCAGGTTTGGTCATATGAGTGGGGATAGCTTTGTTTTCACTGAAAATTCTGGTTTAGTTCTTCAGAAAGTGACTTATCATTTCCTGTCTTTGAAGTGTGAAGAATGAAAGCTGCTTGAGATTATACTTATTTATCTGTTTTGTTATCTTGAGGATATATCGTTCCCTAAAAATGGCTGTTCGGATCCCTTTCTATAGGTGTTAAAAGCTGGAGATCTCGTATCACTTGAGCATTCTTGTTTTCATGCTAACTAATACTGAAGGACTGTGTATATCTATGGAGTATTGCTCTTAAATTGGTAGAACAGATATCGCTAGCTATGTAGATTTTCACTGTGTCATGTTGAAGCCTTATAATTGGTAAAAGATCCACGCATTCGTTTTGCTATATTCTAACTGTGGTCTTAAATACATTTTGTTTGATAAAAGCTTCCCAGTGGATGACTTGGATCATATCGGAAGTGATACAAGTTATTGTCACTAATGCCACAATCAACTGTAAAACTTACCTCTTCGGCTAACTTCATAAAACAACTTGGACTTTCTAGCCTGTGTCTGAACAACTGTGAGCTCCTCCAAAATTAAAATCCATATTCTTTGTTTAGTTTGGGAGTGTTGGACTTAAACATAGTGAGTGGTGCGTACATTTGTGTTTCCTTTTCAGGTGTTGCATTCGGTTTCAGCAGGGAGTGCCTTGTGGAATATTGGCTCGTTGAGTGGCTAAAAGTTCCGGGCTGCGGAAGAATTCACTCAGGGTGGTTTACAAACGGAGGTAAGAGCAAAGTTTTTGGAATCGGTAAAAACGCTGCAATTGGCATTACTTGAAGGGACAAGGGAGGCGGAGATAATTGTGGTGATAGCTCAGCATTTAAAATTGCCAGAAAAAAAGTCGGAATAATTAAAATGGCTCAAATAGAATTATAAATGAAGCAGCTTGAATTCGAAGGAAAACAGAGAGAGAGAGAGAGAGGCAAAAGCAAGAGAAAGGAGCAATTGCAGCAGCAAAGACAAAGTAGAGAAGGAGGAATAACAGGGAAATGAAATTAAACGGCTTGAAATACAGACAATGGGAAAAGAAAAAAGAAAGATAATTTGGCTTTTGTAAAATGAAACTGAAAGGTGCACGTTAACATAAAATGGTGGAGATAAAGTTAAATGTTGGGAGTAGTGATAAGGGCCTGGTGGGGATCTGTTTAAATATGTGAAAGAGTTGTCAAGATTTGATGAGAAGAATGCAGAAGCCTTTTGCATTTAATTTGATGTAGCAGCTAAACAAATTAAATGGCCACAGGCCATATGCGCATGATTTAGATGGGAACAACAGGGAGCTAATTTTTAGGTACTGTACTGTATCATGTTTAAGCCTTGCCATTGGTAAAATAAAGGGTAATTTCTTGCTATATCCTAACTGTGTTCTTAAATAAACTTCGTTAAAAAAAAGCTTCTTAGTGGGTCACCTGAATCATAACTGGAGTGAAACAACCTACGCTCGCCAATGCCAAAATTAAAGGTAATACTTAGGTTCCAAGCCACATTCAAAAAAACACCTTGGAGTTTCTGGCCTGAGTCAGTTATCTCTTCAATAATTCAACGTATCCTTTATCAGGCGCTCCTGCATCGAGAAGTAGAGTCTTCAATTTCTGTGGGGCTTTGTCTTGCATACAGTGTTGTAATTACCAATTCATCTTCCTTTCCTGTACGAAATTCTTGTTCTCTTACTAACTCACTAGAAACCACATATGTACTGACCAACAGATTTACTAGCAATTCCCTTAACAATGTAATTGTTATACGCTGTGATTATACAGTATCAGCAACGGTGAATAGAATGGGCTGCAGGATACTACAGATCTGGTATGTGTTGGTGGGGCTGGAGGAGGATACAGGGAGAAGTAGGATCAATAGGCTGCAGCTGGTGATAGGTCTAAGTAACGTTGATTTACTGGTCACAAGTAGGCTCACATTAACACTGTCATGAAAATCGAAGGAGTTTCCCGTGGTTTCAGAAATATGACCTTTTTGGGTTTGGGTGGAAGATGACACAGATTCAAACAGTTTTATTGGTGGTGTAGAAGATACCATCGACAGCAACCGTATGGCCTGGGGTTGGTTGAAGAAATTGGTTGATTGTAGCTCTTGGATGAGGTCAAGTAGATCAGGAAGCTTCGAGTGGCTGTTAATAAAACCAAAGATAGCTTTAAGGGCATTGCTTGTGGAAGCAACAGAAATAAGGCACACTGTTAGATAAGTTTAATTTAAAGTCTCTTTGCTTGCACTGAAGTTGTGAGTAATTTCCAAGCTGAACAAGCAATGGCTGTCTTTGAGCGATTTAATAAGAATGTCCAGCTGAGAATCGATTTTCATTTAGAGCCTCGAAATGCAGACTATTGAATTGCCCAGCAACTAGAATTTGGAATTAGAGGCGCAAGCATTTTGTGTTGTCCCGTAATTTGGACCAAATATTATTAGTTCGAGTTGAAGACTCGAAGAGAGAGAGAGAGAGAGCATTGATCTCTCAGCTAGCATCATGTAATGAAATTATGGTTCTAACTTCTAATTCGAAGTACTCTATAGAGATAACTAGTATGTAACAAGTGGAAAGTAAGAAATCCAGAGAGCTGTAACAAGATGAATTCTGAACATCTGAAATGCAGTGATCAGGACGGCTGGGGAACAGACTTCTGCTTCTGGGAACTAGACGAAACTGGACATTTGGTGAAAAAAAAACGAAACATTTATTCTCCCAAGTGAATCTTCGGTTTCAAATGAACAAATTGTGAACTAGTCACTGGCACTTCAGAAGTGTTTAACACTATAATCTCGAAAAGGCACTGGGACTCATGTAGAACTGGTCCAAGACTCACTGGAGTGGAATTTCTGGTCAATCTAAGTTGGAAAATACAAACCAGATTAAAACATGGATCATTATGTGCAACTAATACGGCAAAATGAAATAAACAAACTGCACTTTGGGTGTGGAGATTGAAAGCTCTCATACATAATGGTTTGGGGACGATTCTGAGAACAAATCCACAAATATTGACATTGTATGCTGATGCCGATTATAGCTGGGATGATGATACTGTGCCTCTAAAAATGTATTTGTGCCATGTGTCTTGTAAAGGGAATGTTTGGAAACGCAGTCTGGTTTACGTTGCCACTTTGTCTGCTGCAGACAGCACAACAACTGAAAATGCAGGAGAACAATTGTTCCTCGTTATTGTTTTTTTTTTAAATCTGAATTAGTGCAGTTTTTTTAAGTTTTTGGGCTGACTCCGGGGGCCTCAGAGTTGGGTTCATTAGGTTAACTGACAACAGCATGTCATGTGCCTTGGAAGGAGCTAGGATTACAGGGGTTAAACAAAAACAGGCAGTTGCTTGTTTGGATTTGCAAGGTAAAGCAACTCTTCTCAGCAAAAGGACTGGTGCAAGAGGGAGGGTTTTAAATTCATAGATAACTGGGAAATATTCAACTCAGGATGGCAACAGTACAGAAGTGATGGGTTACACCTTAACTGGAAGGGAGCAAATATCCTGGCTGGGAGTTTTGCTAGAGTGTTTCGGCAGGATTTAAACTCGTGTGGCAGGGGGGTGGGGAACAAAACAGTAGGTCAGTAAATACTGAGGCTGGGGTTGAGCTGGGGGCCAGGGCAAGGCTAGTTAAGAAGAGGAGCACTCTGGAGGAGGATGACCTGAGTGGGCCTGGAGGTCTGGAGTGCATCTGTTTCAATGCGAGGAGCGTAATGGGTAAAACAGACGATCTTAGGGCCTTAATGCTTGTGCGGAATTTGGATGTGGTTGCGGAGACGGAAACTTGGTTAAAAGAAGGACAGGACTGGCAGCTGAATATTCCGGGGTATAAGTGTTTTAGGCGAGACAGAGGAGGGGCTAAAAAAGGTGAGGGAGTAGCGATATTAGTTAAGGAGCATATTACCGCGGTGCAGAGGGTAGACAACTTAGAGGGGTCATGTACTGAGTCGCTGTGGGTGGAACTCAGAAACAGGAAGGGTGCAGTCACTATGCTGGGGGTGTACTACAGACCACCCAACAGCCCACGGGAAGTGGAGGAAAGCATATGTCAGGAGATTCTGGATAGGTGCAGAAAAAAATACGGTTGTTGGAGTGGGGGACTTTAATTTCCCTGGCACAGACTGGAAAGTGCTTAGAGCTGGTGGTCCGGACGGGGAGGAATTTGTAAAATGCGTACTGGAAAGTTCTTTGGAACAGTATCTAGATAGCCCGACTAGAAAGGGGGCTATACTGGACCTAGTTCTGGGAAATGAGCCCGGTCAGGTCGTCAAAGTTTCGATACGGGAACATGTGGCAAATAGTGACCACAACTCTGTTAACTTTAGGATAGTAATGGACAAGGATAAGTGCTGTCCTACGGGCAGGGTGCTTATTTGGGGGAAGGCTAACTATAGCCGTACTAGGCAGGAATTGGTGGATGTTGATTGGGAGAGGATGTTCGAGGGTGAGTCCGCATCTGGCATGAGGGAGTCTTTTAAGGAACTATTCATCAAGCTGCAGGATAGGCATGTGCCTGTAAAAAGGAAAGATAGGAAAGGTAGGATTCGAGAGCCGTGGATAACCAGGGAAATTGAGGATCTGATTAAAATGAAAAGGGAGGCGTACGTTAAGTCCAGGCAACAGAAAACAGATGGAGCTCTGGAGGCATACAGAGAGAGTAGTAAAGAACGCAAACGGGGAGTTAGAAGGGCAAAAAGAGGTCACGAGATGTTCTTGGCAGGCAGGATTAAGGAGAATCCTAAGGCATTCTATTCATACGTTAGGAACAAAAGAGTTATCAGGGAGAAAATCGGACCTCTCAGGGACAAAGGAGGGGAATTATGATTAGAATCCAAGGGAATAGGGGAGATCCTAATTGAATACTTTGCATCGGTATTCACGAAGGAGAGGGGCGTGTTAACCGGGAGTGTCTCGGAGGGAGGTGTTGACCCGTTAGAGACAATCTCCATTACAAGAGAGGAAGTGTTAGGTTTGTTAGGGAACATTAAAACTGACAAAGCCCCCGGGCCTGATGGCATCTATCCTCGACTGCTCAGGGAGACGAGAGATGAAATTGCTGGGCCTCTGACGGAAATCTTTGTCGCTTCTTTGTACACGGGTGAGGTCCCTGAGGATTGGAGGATAGCGAATGTGGTCCCGTTGTTTAAGAAGGGTAGCACGGATAACCCAGGAAATTATAGGCCGGTGAGCTTGACGTCCGTGGTTGGGAAGTTGTTGCAGAGGATTCTTAGAGACAGGATGTATGTGCATTTAGAACGGAACAATCTCATTAGTGACAGACAGCATGGTTTTGTAAGAGGGAGGTCGTGCCTTACAAATTTGGTGGAGTTTTTTGAGGAAGTGACAAAAACGGTTGATGAAGGAAGGGCCGTGGATGTCGTCTATATGGATTTCAGTAAGGCATTTGACAAAGTCCCACATGGCAGTTTGGTTAAGAAGGTTAAGGCTCATGGGATACAAGGAGAAGTGGCTAGATGAGTGGAGAACTGGCTTGGCCATAGGAGACAGAGGGTAGTGGTCGAAGCGTCTTTTTCCTGCTGGAGGTCTGTGACCAGTGGTGTTCCACAGGGCTCTGTACTGGGGCCTCTGCTATTTGTGATGTATATAAATGATTTGGAAGAAGTTGTAACAGTTGTAACAGGTGTAATCAGCAAGTTTGCGGATGACACGAAGATGGCTGGACTTGCGGATAGCGAAGAGCATTGTCGGGCAATACAGCAGGATATAGATAGGCTGGAAAATTGGGCGGAGAGGTGGCAGCTGGAGTTTAATCCGGATAAATGCGAAGTGATGCATATTGGAAGAAATAATGTAGGGAGGAGTTATACAATAAATGGCAGAGTAATCAGGAGAAGAGAAACACAGAGGGACCTCGGTGTGCAAGTCCACAAATCCTTGAAGGTGGCAACACAGGTGGAGAAGGTGGTGAAGAAGGCATATGGTATGCTTGCCTTTATAGGACGTGGTATAGAGTATAAAAGCTGGAATCTGATGATGCAGCTGTATAGAACGCTGGTTAGGCCACATTTGGTGTACTGCGTCCACTTCTGGTCGCCGCACTACCAGAAGGACGTGGAGGCTTTAGAGAGAGTGCAGAGAAGGTTTACCAGGATGTTGCCTGATATTGTGGGTCTTAGCTATGAGGAGAGATTGGGTAAACTGGGGTTGTTCTCCCTGGAAAGACGGAGAATGAGGGGAGATCTAATAGAGGTGTACAAGATTATGAAGGGTATAGATAGGGTGAACAGTGGGAAGCTTTTTCCCAGGTCGGAGGTGACGATCACGAGGGTTCACGGGCTCAAGGTGAGAGGGGCGAAGTATAAGTCAGATATTAGAGGGATTTTTTTTACACAGAGGGTGGTGGGGGCCTGGAATGCGCGGCCAAGTAGTGTGGTGGAGGCAGGCACGCTGACATCGTTTAAGACTTACCTGGATAGTCACATGAGCAGCCTGGGAATGGAGAGATACAAACAATTGTTCTAGTTGTACCAAGGAGCGGCACAGGCTTGGAGGGCCGAATGGCCTGTTTTCTGTGCTGTACTGTTCTTTGTTCTTTTTTTCTTTCCGTCTATCTCTCTAAGTGTGGATCATTAAAGAAAATAGTTGTATCGCTTCACATGTGTTTCACGTCCTTTTGACTTACAACCTTTGGAAGCCTGCGTCCTTTTTCTTACAGATTCTGAAGAGCACATAACGTCAATGGGAAATATTGTTTATGTTGGAACTAATAGAGATTGACTTGCAGTTAAGCATTGTATCTTGCTATGTTCAAATATTTCAATTCGTAAAACTTACATTAATGCTTTGGGTTCTGGTTAGAGTGAATTGCGAAATAAAGTTTGTGTTGGTGAAAGCTCAAATGTGCGTCAATAGCATGACACCTGGAGTGAAATACCTTATTCTCACACTAATGCCAACATCTAAAAAAAATGGTTGGGGTTTCGTCGAAGTTCATAATATACATTCGAGTTTCTGATCTGGACCCAAACACTGTAAATGTATTTTTTCATCTATGGTAACATTATCCCTGCTGTAGATGTTAAGCTAAAGAAGGAATATGATTACTTCATAATACTAATAATAATATTAATTTATAATAACCCAGAAGTTAGTTTGCTGATTTGGCTAGATGGTTGGCTTGTGATGTGGAGAAATACCAGCAATGTGGTTCCAATTCCCTTACTTGCTGAGGTTATTCATTCCTTCACAATTTTGCCCCTCATCGGAGGTGTGGTGACCATCAGGTGAAATAACCACCAATCAGTTCCCCGTCTCAAAGGGGATACATAATATGGTCATCTGAGACTATGGCGAATTGGTCTTCATTTCTTTATAATACAGTGTATATATTGTTAATGAGTAAGTTTTTTTGTTCTTGTTAAAAACTAATTTGTGGTTCTGTGACTCCGTTTCATCCATGTCTCATCAAACATAAAAGGAAAACAAAATAACAGTTATGGCCCTTTGAGCCTGGGTTCCATTCTGGTGTACTCCTATCCAGGTGTATCACCAAATTGGATCGTAACAGGGCTTGTGCAGCTTCAAGCGTTCCAGATAGTTTTAGACATTGCAAAAAGGTGACAGAAATATGGGCAGCTGTATGAAATCGAGCTGACTGTAGTATTGTATGTGCCCGAAGAAGGTACTGAGAGGATTAAGGCTGTAAGATTTGGTGGAAGCTAGAATTTTTTTTTAATTATAGGTATTGGAAGACGTTGCAAATTTAGTGAGAGTTGTAAAGACTGGGATCTTTTTATAGCGATAAGGAGGCTACATTTGCCAGAGGTCGTGACAGGAATAAGGAACTTCTGAGAAATTGAATTAGTTTTCGGAGACAGGACAGCTTCTGAGCTTCGGAGGCTATGGCGATGTTGTGGGCTGCCGAAAATCGAGAAAACTGGAGTGATAGATGTGTCTGCAGATGAAGCACTCAGCAATAAAAACAGAAAGAGGTGTGTAAGGAAGGAGACTTTGTATTGAATTGGCTGGTTGGGACAGGCGAATAGAGCAACCGGAGTACTGTATCGGTTGGAACGGAATAAAGAGCTAGGAATATTTTAAACGGCTGATGGAAAAGTTTGTATTTTATTCAACAGCAAGTAGGCTTACATTAATACTGCAATGAAGTTGCTGTGAAAATCCTGTGGTCGCCACATACTGGCACCTGTTCGGATACATTGAGGGAGATTTTAGTGGCCAATGCGCGTTACCAGCACGTCTTTCCAACTGTGGGGGAAAACCTGGAGGAAACGCATGCAGACAGGGGGAGTACTTGCAGACTCTGTGCAGACAGTGACCATGCTGGAAATCAAACCCACTTACCTGGCACTGTGAGGCAGAAGTGCTAACCACTCTGCCACCGTGACACCCTTAAGGGAATCGCTTGATGGAGAGTTAGGTGGGGATTTGGCAGTGCTTACATCGAAGGACTTTTGTAAGTGAGGAGAGCTATACAAATGCTCATGATCGATGTTGGCGATGTTTTATTTATTTTCTATGTCATTTGGATGGTTTCAGAGATATTGTGGTTTATTAGGACTGTTATAGTGAACTGCGTTTCGTCGCATTTTAGAGTCCTTCTTGTCATCTTGTGGGTACCACTTGCCAGGTCTTTCAGATGTTTGTGCTCTTCCAAAACATTTCCTTCCATTCCATTTTCCCACGACATCATTGAACTACTCTCAGTGCGTTTTTTTTGTTCATGCATTGAATAGGAAATTCATAATCAATATATAAGAGATAGTTTTTCAATTAAATATTAAATTGGAATACATAATCGATGCACAGCGGCATCGAGGTGCACTAAAATGTAAAATATGTTGTATAATCAAACGCAGAAGACAATAAGGTAATAGCTATATCTACAATTGTACATTATAATCCATGCTACATTTGGTCATGTGGATTCCTTAAACAATATTCAATGTAATAATCATGCATTAAAATATTAAATTACACTCCTTGCCAGGACACAATGATGAAATGTTATAGTTATGAGTCGTTCATACCAAATATTGCAGGTGATAATCTTGCAATTAGTTGCTACATTGACCTTCATTATCAATACAAATGAGGAATAATGTTCCAGTTTATTGTGTAACTAGACATTGTAATCAATAGATGGATAATCGTGTAGTTATTTGTTAAATTGGACCACAGAATGAATACAGAGGGAATGTCCTTACCGTTAACTGTAATATTATACCTCATTTGTATAACATTGGGGAATATTACTGTTGTTAAATGTTAAGCAACTCTTCACAAACTCTTCACAAATTAGGCTTCATCATAATTAAACGGGGTTGCTCCGTCAGTAAATTTCGAAATTGGGATACATAATCAAATCACAGGTTTCAGTAACTTTATACTTGGCACCTCATAATCAACACACAGTGGGATAATGTTAGAGTCAAATGTAAATTTAGAATTTATAATGAATACAGAGGAACGACATTATTACATGTAAATGTACAATTAGACTTCATAACCAATACAGACATGGACAAATCTAAGTCCATTTTCCCATTTGTATTTCACAATCAATAAACAGGGAGATACATTTCCGGTCAATTGTTAAATTGGAGATAATCATCTCGATTATGGTGATTTTTTTTGCACCTTATCAGCAATTAAGGGTTTGATAATGTTGTAGTTGAATTCATGATTTTCAATTCACAGAAGGATCATGTTACCTTAAATGTTATTCTGAATTTCGTATTCAATACGCATGGGGATATAGCTACACTCGTTAAATAAGGCGTCGTAACCAACATTGAAGGCGGCAAGCCCGCCCACAAATGTTAAACTGCGTTTCCTGGTCAACACAGAAATTATTATTTTCCAGTTAAAAGTTATTTTGGAACCAACCAAATTAATTCGGCAGTTCAAATTGATACGAAACTCACTTTAAGAAAGCATATCAAACGAAATCAACATGTTAATGCCCCCATCTCAGACTAATACTCAGCGCAACCTAATACACAACCTAATACAGCGGTGCGAACTTGTCTTTTGCTTTAAAAGGGTCACAGGTTGTTTTAAGAGCTGGTTACATGAGTTGATGGCGAAACAATTAGTGAGTTTACAGAGGCTGCTGTTTTACATTCAGTTTTGTATTTTGTACAGAGCGAAGAAAAACTCTCGATTAAATCTGTTTTTCTTACTTTGAAGCCATGTGTGCAAACAACTTTGTTTCCTTTCACTTTAACCTCATAACTCCTAACATAGGGGATTACAGAAATAAACTTGATGAACAGCGGGATTTTGGTTCATTGAGAATTCCCAGAAAACAAAATCCTCCGTGGAGGGAAAATTGATTGGGAGTCCTCATGCTTCGAAAATTCCAAGGCTTTGGGGAAGTAACAACATGATTAAACATTAAATTCCCACTGTCAGGAAGACCAAGAAAAAAAAAGTCGTTGTGTGTCGTTTGGAAAGAGAGATTGTTTTTCAATCAGAGACGGGTGGCAGATATGGAAAACAAAATACATCACGACAGAGGAACCATATTTAATGTACCGTGCAATCTCCATTTGTATTGGCTGCTACAGAAGTTTCAGTTCAATTTTGATCGATGTTGCTTTTCAATCATGAAACGGAATTATGGATGTCCTATGCAAAGCGTTTTCAGTATATTGTACAAGCAAATGAAATTGAAAACGAGTTGCTCGTCACAATGTTTGCTCAGGTAAATGGTTTATAAAACCTACAATTTGCCCTGTTGATCCAGCAAAGCCAGGAACCAAAACCGAACCTCAATTTGCACAAGTTCTTGAAGAGCAATATTCTCCAAAGCCACTGATCATCATGGAAGAGTTCAAGTTCCATCAAAACAATGAATTCCAAGGCGAAAGTTTTACTCTGCTGTTGTCAACCTTAAAAAGGTTGGCATAATATTATCAGTTTGACAGATCATTGGAGGATTGTTTTCGAGATCGCCTAGTTTGTGGTCCCCAAAATGAGGTCCAAAGATGATAGCTGACTGAACATGCTTTGACCTTAAAGATGGCAGTCGAAATTGCGATGTTGATGGAAGTGACTGCTAAAGAGGATCCATAATTTAATGCAGGAATGAAGTTCCACAAGTTGGAACAACCCATAAGAAGTCAAAACAGCAACAAACATGTCACAGATCTGACAAAATGGACCATTCAGGGAGTGAATGCAGTAGTGAGGACAGTGAATGTAAGAAGTGTGGCAAAGTGGGTCACGTTGCAAAGTCTCGATGGGTAGACCAGTTTCTCCTGAGAAGAATATTCAGAAAAAAATCTGTATACCTACGAAATGAATTTACAAAATAGGTGAAAAGAATTACTACGGTGAAGAAGGGAAGATAAAGAAATATGACGAAGAGCTCCAAATTAACGTTTAATCGGCACAGGTTGAATCACATCGGTTCTGCGTGATTCCGAAATTAAGTGGACAATCATTTAGGATGAAGGTTGACATTGGTGCAGCTGTGTCTTTAATTCCCGGGACTATGCATGAAACCAAAGCTGAGGAATTTTCCTTTACAGCTCGGTGATACGGACTTAGAGACGTCACGGAAGACATCCTGCTGCTGAAAGGTTACACCATGGTGAACGTAGATTTGAGTGTCCTGCAGCGCAGTGGCCCCTCCATGTGGTCCGTGGAAATTCCAGTAAAGTCTGGAAGAGCACTGTTGGAGAAAATAACGCTTAAATTTAATTGGGCGATAAGGTAGCACGGTGGTTAGCACTGCTGCCTCACAGCGCCAGGGAGACAGGTTCAATTTCCGACTCGTTTGCATTTTGTCACCGTGTCTGTGTTTGTTTTTCCTCCGTGTGCTCCGGTTTCCTCCCACAGTCCAAAGATGTGCCAGTTAAGTTGATTAGCCATGCCAAATTGACCCTAATGTCAGGTGGATTAGCAGTGTAAATGGGGGTCTTGGTGAGATTGTGATCGGTTCAGACTCGATGGCCAGATGGCTTCCTCCTGTACCGTCGGGATTATATTCTATTTTATAATTCATAAATGCTGCCAACAGGTTGTTCGTTGCCAAAATAGATCGACAAAATATTCCGCATAAATGTAAGAGTGTATGCAAAAATACATTTGGCTCAATGATGAGGTTTACGTGGAACCCCACATCTTATAATCAATCTACAAGTCTCAACTCATGACAGTGTCATATACAATTTGCGCCAAGTCTAAATAAAAAATTGGACGACTTCTTAACACTGGTGTATTCGAGCCGATTAAAATGTGTGACTGGGCTACGCTCATTGTATGTGCAATGAAACCACATGGTTCTTCTCGTATTTGTGCTGATTGCAAAACAATCATAAATCATGCGTTGCGTGCTCGTCAATAGCCAATTCTTTCAATTGAAGATTTAGTTACTGGGTTATCGGTTGTGTAGAATCTTCACAAGTAAGTACTGGAGGTCCACGGAAACCTTTGTGGACTGTCTCGATCGATATTTACATTCATAAATGTCCGATCAACTCTCTACATGCAACCAGTGTCTTAATTATTCAGGATGGCTGTCCTCTCGCTCCACTGATCTTCTCCAGGGTTGATGAGGATGTTGGCCACAAACCTGCGGGATTATAAATGTCGGCCATGGGATGCCCGGAGTATTAGTGATCAGGGCCATGCCTCATAGATTTTTAGCTGCGACCAACATTTCTATTAGGAGTCCTCTTAACATCCACCAGGATGCATGTATCACCTGTTATATATTCCGATCCACCGGGGCTGCAGTACAGCTCCTGTGTAGAATCTTGACCATGAATGGATCTCCTGGATTTAGCTCACACCCATCAAATCCCATTGTTCTTTTTCACAATCCCTGATTCACTTTCCATCCACTACCTTCTTCCCCTTCCCATTCTCATACCTCCTTTTGGTGGACTGTTTCTCGCAGTGCTTTCAAATTGTTATACTTCTGCTCTGTAGCCACACCTATGGTTACTGGTGTTTCCATAAACATCGGCTGTTTTTCATTCAGCGTTTGAGCCACTTTGCCTGCATAATCGTTACCCTGTGTTAGGAGGCATGTGTCTTTATGTGGGCTTTATTTTTGATTACTGCTGCTTTGGTAGCTTGCATGCCTCTCATACTTCCTCGTGCTGTACGAGTTATCCAGACGAAGTGACAAATACCCTACGTGCCCATGCTATTATGTAGTCGTGTAGCACACCGAGGCCGTACCTGCTATCAGTATAAACATTAGATCTGATCACTGGCTTGCTTGAATGCTTTAGTTAAGGCTTCTAATTCTGCTACCTGTGCTGAGTGTCTTCCTGGGATCTGGGATCTGCTTTTCTGCTTCCAAATTTACATCCAGGTCCACTACCGCTCATGCAGTGCTTGGTCCCTTCATTATATTTCCTCGAGTTATCCCCAAACTAGTCCATTACTCCGTCTCCTTGTAAATGTTTCTCAGCACTCTTTCCGCTCTCGCCGACGTTAACTTCTCACACTCACGTTAATTTTTTCCTTTACCATTAAACCTGTCGGGTTCACTAAATTGCTCTTGATTTGAACATGTCTGTCTGCAGGTAATAATGCAGGTAATAATGCAGGTACTAATGCAGATTCGCATTTGAATGGTAATCATATGCCTGACACGGGTCACAACTTTTCCACTCCGAGGAGTTCATTGCCTTTCTAATCATGTGCCCCAGGAACGTAAGTTCTGGCTTCCTAAGCTGTTCTATGCTGGGATGAAATTTGAGCCCTGCTTGCTTAATTTGATTGAATACCTTTACTAACTGCCCTTACATGTTCCTCCCCCGCTATTGTTTTGTATCGGGCTTACCTTGGTCGGTGGGACGTGGCACGCCTCAACTTTCATACCCCATGCAATGACCTGGTTACAATTATCTCTGACGGAGAGGTCCTGGTCTGTTGCTTTGTTAAGTGTGGCCCCATCCCATCTTTTAAAATGTTCGAAAATACTTCATCACACCTTTCAGCGGTTCGCACTCCTGACCTCCTTGTGTGCATGATATTTCCTCCCCGCATAAAGCTCAATTTCTGTTAGTGTCTGTTCAATCAGAAAAACTCTCTTAAATCCTCCGCAACTCTTTGACGCTTGATGGGGGCAAATCGATGTCAGTAACTAATATGGATGCTCCCTTATTTATTAATATATTATTGCACACTTCGTCTTAACCCGTTGCAGTCAATGACTTCCTTGAATCTTCCATACAAATAAGGGAGATCACTGGGTATCCCGACCTCCCCCCCCCCCCACACCCCGCACCCCCCACCCCCCAATTCATCTTCCTTCGGCCTTTTGGTTTCGAACTCTTAACATGTGAGTGTATCTTGATAACGTTTTTCTTTAAATCACGCAGCTTACAGTTTCCGTGATGTCGAGGGGGAGGGGCTGAATGTAATCTGTGGCAGTCAGATGATAGTGTTTTTTTTTTCCCTTCGGCTCTCAGTTTCGTTTTGGGCAGTGTTATAGGAAACAGTTCAACAGTACGCTAAGAAATAGTCTATTTCTCACCCTGTTTTTTTTTTTCTCTTTGTTTGGTTCTGCCTTAAATAATGTGTGCTTTGGGAAACAGATTCAATTGCAACACCTTAGTTTATTCACAAGGGATTTTCGGCATTCAACCCAGGAAGTGGGTTTCCTGTAACAAATGGTATTAACCTATGCCGTATTGTGTTTATTTGGGGAGTTTTGTTTATTGGTTGTTGGCTTTGGTTGAAACACATTCGAGGTATTTCCTTGAGTCACACATTATCGTAGTTGTTGTGTTCCTTGTTTATAATTGTTAAATTATCTTTCTAATTGTCATACTAAACATGTCAACAATGTTCTAAATTAAACTTCATTTTTGATAAAAGCTCTTCGTCCGTCAGTTGAATCACACCTGAAATGAAACCTCTCATGCTCATCCTACCCAAATTCAACGTATAACATACAGGTCAGGCGAGCTTCATCGAATACCTTGAAGTATGCAACCTGACTTGTAACACTCTCCTTTCAGCGAGCCGCAACCTTTTATTTTTTTCTCGCTTTTCTTCGTCATATTACTGATTAGGGCTTCCTTGATTATCATGGCCTTCGCGTATTTGTCCTACTCCTAACCCTTCTATTATGCACTTTGTTCCATTGTCGTGGCATAAGGATCATTCACATTTTGATCATTGCATTGATCAATTTCTGATCAGGAGTAGCTTGCGTCTACACCATAGAACCTTCCAATCCCCATGTCACTCGCCCTTTTTCCAACCACTTATCGTCCGCTGGACCTGCTTTCGCCGCCATGGTCTTATATCTTACAAAAATACGCATCAATTGTATCCATTTATGGGGCTCAAACCTTCCCCTCTACAAAGCTGCACAGTGGGGCTCAAACTCACCCCCTTTGCCTCTCCTGTTTTCGGAAACAATTCTTATTTTTCCTCTTATTGCTGATCATTTACTACAACTTAGCGCCTCAATCAACTATAGGGTTTCCACATAACCTCCAAGGTGGTAATTAACACATACTCACCCAGGTCGGGGCCCCATAGCTGTTTGAGGCCCGCAGCAGTTCCGTGCTCGTAGCGCAAATTGAAGTACAAATTCATCAGACAGACCAGAGTCCGATTCATTGTTACACTCACTATTGTTCGACATCTTACTATTCAACGTAGGTGAGACCATGAATCCTCCAGAGTCAGGCTTTCACGGGGGGCCCAGTCGCCCTCTTAATTACAGCTGAGAACGGAGAAAAGTTCAGTGGCTGAATACACAGAGTATATACAATTCATATTGCGATGATTTTATGCAGCATTCACAACAGTTTATCTTATCTTTTACAGTTTTTTTCTCCATAATACAACTACTTCACTGTCTTCCTAACATATTTTCCAACTTGTGCAAACTTTAACGGTTTTAAAACCAGATATCTGAACGGAACCTGTTCTGTGGTCAATAAGGTTATGATTTGTCCCTTCTTTTCCAGACTATCTGCTAATCTTATCTAATTTTAACTGCTTCTGCATTGTCTGCCTCCCCTGCTTTTCTAACGATGCATGTTTTCCCTAACTAATCTGCTTCACGAATCTAATTCTGCTCAAGGAGGTAAGACACTCAAACGCAGGAATTCATTTTAACGCTATTGCTACCTTTACGCGTCTAGGCCATTCCGATACCAAACTCCGCTGACGCACATTTGAACTAACACACAACAGATTTGATTGAATAAATGCTTTTTGTTTTTCACAGAATCCAAAACATTATATGAAATTATGACCTGTAAAAACGCTATAGACAACATCAAATTGTATGGCAAGTTCTTAAAAAAACAACCTGCAAGTCTCTAAAATTAACAACGCTCATCTTCCTTTACTTCTCTGGACATGGCGACAAATTACAACGATGTTATAAATAGGATCAATCAAAATATGCATTCAGTATTATGTATCATTCTTCGTTTTACAGAGCCAAGAAGAAAGCCGATTAGCAGGACTTCTAATCCTGTTTGGTTGCATATGACATTCTGGAATTTGCCAGTCTTTGAGTCTTGGAAATACTTTTGGGATCTTCAATTGACACTTCCCCTTCTGGGACAAATTCTGCATAATTCTTATGTAATCCAGCAGCAAAAATGCAATCATCAGGCGACTCAGGTGCAGTTAAATCTTCCATAGTAGTAATCAAAAGATTAGGAACAAATAAGTGGCATTACTTGAATTAATGCCACAATTAAAGCATCGCAGGATGTCAACAACTGGTCAGCATGACGTCGCTAAACTAGTTCATCTTCGGTTTGAAAGGTGCAAGACATACGACCTAATTTTGCTAAAACTATGGCTAATACTCATTTCTGACTCCAGGCACAACAACACGCAACACTCTGCCTCCTTGATGAAATAAACGTCATTTCGCCCTCACTTCGATCTTGTCATTGAGATTCTTGTTGAACCTCTAGTACCTTTGAAAAATCAGGAGGTGATAACAAAAGAAAACGAGCTCTCTACTTTCTCTTTAAGAGTAGTAATGCAGTTGACTGTGGGTAGTCGCATGAGTAGTGTTCCTTTCAGATAACAAAAAAACATTACTCTGACATGATGAAGAAACTTGTATTTTAGAAGATTTTGAAGAATGTTTAACGGATTGAACGTATCTTTCAGCCACTCCAATGGTTGATGAATGATAAGATGGATATTTTATACGCCAAATACCTTTTACTTTGAATTAATCCTCAAACCCTTGTGAAGGAAACTGTGAAATTTTATCGCAAAAAATCTGTTTTGGTTTATGAATAAGAACCAGCGTGGAATCATTTCTGCTATGTTTCTGAACTTGAGACGCTGAAACACACGCAAATTATCTGCGAGCAAAACATAAATAAAATTGAACAAAGAAGCTGGCGCCATCTACTCAAAGGTAAAGTTAAGCTTAATAATGCGTAAGCATTACAATTGAACTCTGGATGGCGATATTGTATTTCATTGGAATGTAGAGATCAGCTCAGAAACCATATTTGTAGCTACTGCCGGTATATTTTCGTATGTCCAATAGTTGTAGATAATTGTACCTCTTCAATCATTAATATAAAATAACGGCTACATAAATAACGATGTTGCATTCACAACATAGACATTACACTCACAGCTTATTTTTGTTGCTGCTCATAGTTAGATTATTTAGGAGTCAGAGTAAGTGAAGAAAAAGTTATTGGTCGTTCTTCTACTGAATGCATAATATGTGAAACCTATGATAATAAGATGTGCCCCTAATCCATAAGGTGAAGCGACACAAACACACAGTAACGGTAGCTGTGGATAAGAATGGAACAATACTTCAGGCTGATCCGAAGCATTTTTGGAATCATTGTCTGCTTTTTCACATTCCGCTGGCCAGGGCCTTGACTGTTTCACACATAATGAATTACGCAAGGTTTCAATATGATACCTACATGGGAACACATTTGCCATAATAAGTTACTAATCAAAGAAAATATTTCGATTGCATCACATTTGTTCGAAGTGATGCTTTTAAAATAGCGTTCAACAATTCAGATTAAGTATATAGTCCATTATGTTGAAAAACTGGAACCCCACTCAAGAAAAGGTCACATTTTTCTTTTTTTAAATGCAGACGATGTGGTTGAAGGTGTTCCGTAGTTGCCACTAAATTATGCAAATGCTCTTTTCACTGAACCCGGTGATTAGAATACTATACAAGTATCATTATACTCCAGAGAGACCACAGAAAAATCTGATCCATCGATCTTTGGAATGGGATATGTACCAACGTTTCTTTTCTCCAAAGGACAGTGCTTTTAAAGAAAAATGTATTTCTGTGTAAAGGTTGCCATTCGCTGACTACATTCATTTGTAAACAATCTTATAATTCATAAATTTGCTAAATTTCTTTCTAACTCATAATCCAGAAACCAAACCTTCAATTAAATGAAACAGATAGTGTTCGCCAAACAACACTGGACCCGTCGTTTTGAAATCACAACAATTTCAGGCTGAAATATTTTGCTGTGGCACGGTGGCACAGCGGTTCGCTCTGCTGCCGCACAGCGCCAGGGACTTCGGTTTAATTCCTGGTTTGCGTCACTGCATGTGTGGAGTTTGCATGTTCACCCCGTCACATACTCTTTCAGAGTCAAGTAATCCTTCAGTCTCGCATTCTCGGTCTCCCTTTCTCTCTCAAACTATGCCGCATTCTCTCACACTATTTGTCTTTCAATATCATGCAGTCTGTCAAACTCGCTCACACCACAACTCTCTTTATCACACACTTTCATATTCGCTCACAGTCTCTCCCACGGTTACAACCCTTTAAAGAGTTGCATCAAACACTCCCAATGCAGTGGTCAGATATGCATTTTTTCCATCTCTGCATTGGCTCCTCAGACATTTCCGGGGCTAATAAAGTACGTGATCAGATAGACTGTAGAGATCTTTCAGTATTCACAGTCAGCATTGATAGTCCCAGGAGAGATAGCGGAGATGATATATACAGAACAATCTCCCTCCACTCTGACACTCCATGGCAGTCACAACACTGGGTTAGATGGCAATTCAAAATCTCTCTATCCTCTCACACTCTCTCAGAATATCTTTCACATACATCCCGCACTCACAGGCGCTCTCTCTCTCTCTTAAATCTCTCACGCACATACTCTCTCACAGCCTGTCCCACAAGTTCAAAGGAATTCTCTCTCAAACTGTCTCACAATTGCGCTCTCTCTCCTTCGCATAATCTCTCCTACAACCTGTCTCACAATCTCTCACAATGCATCTCACTTTTCGCCAAACTGTCTTGAGTTCTCTCACATCTCCCTCTCTCGCACTCTCTACCATATTATCACAGGCTCACATAAACTCTCTCAAAATCGCATTCTCTCACTTCTCTCACACTCTAATAATCTCACTCTCATACACTCTCACACTCTCACAATCCTACTCTCACACTGTCTCACACTCAGACTCTGTTTCACAATGCACCGCACTCTCTTATTCTCTCTCTCTCACACTTCTGCAATCTATCAACCTCAACCATGGCATCACACACTCTTTCAAACTCGCACATTTTCATACTCTGTTACGTTCTCTGTCTCTCTCCCTCTCCATCGTCACACACTTTCTCACACAGTTTCCTAAAATTGTTCCCTCCCACATACTCACTTTTTCACACCATCTTCCACTCTCCCACAATCTGTCTCTCTCTTCTCTGTAAAACGCTGACACTGTTTCTAACTCTTTCGCTCATATTCGCTCACACTCTGAAATTTTGCACTCTTAACGTATTTTCTCTTACACACCCACTCGCTTTTTCACACTCTCTCACACTCCATCACGATTTCTGCCACATTCTCACTGACGTTTTCTTTCCCACACAAACATTTTCTGTCACGTCTTCGATCACATTCTTTCATAGACTCGCTTGCACTCTCTCTCACAGTTGCCCTCTCTCACACGCTTATACTTTCTCTCACAATCTCACAACCTCTCTCACATTATCTTATTCTCCCTGACACTTGCACTCACTCCTTCTCCTAAAATCTCTCTCTCTCTATCTACATCTTTCACTTCCTCACATTAGAGCCCACACTCTCTGTAACTGTCGTACTCTCGGACTCTCTGACGCTCCCTCTTAAGCGTTCTCTGATGCGCGCACACAAATTACCATAGACGCACGCACATATACACAAATGCGCGCTCACACGCACGCACACACTCACTCTCTCACACGCACAACCTTTAACACTCTCTTGCAACATTCTCACATTCCCTGTCATACACTTCTCATTGTTCGTAGTCTCCCTCATTCTCTCTTGCACTCTCATTCATACTCTCTCATACTCTCGCTCACAACCTCTGATTTCCACCATAAGCACCATCGCCCACCCCCCCCCCCAGAATTGTTTTCATGCTCTTTCACATACGCTCTCACACTCACTTTATCACAGACTCTGTAACATTCTTTCACTCTCTCAAACTCACATACACTCTCAACGTCTTCCACGTTCTCTCACACCACCATTTTATCTCTTACTATCTTACACACTGTAATACTCAATTTCCGTCATGCACTTTCACTTTCCCTTACCCTCTCACACTTTCTGTTAATCTATATCAAAATCTCTCTCACACTGCCTCACAAACTGACAAACTTCATCTCACTCCATTTCTCACATTCTTTTACACTCTCTCACATAAACACTCTCAGACTGACCCCCACCCTCGCTCACTCACAGTCTCAAAATCTCCCTCACAATATATTTTTCTCTATCTTTCTCTCGATCTCTACCTCACTCCCTCGCTCTCTTTTGCGTTCGCTGTCACACTCTATGTCACAGTCTCACGCAACCGGTTGCTCACAATATCGCACACACTATCTGTCACACCCTGTCTTGCACTCTCTCACGTGCATTCTCTGTCCCTCATCATATGACTCACACACGTTCATACTCACCCTCACACTATCCCCACACTCCTCACAATTCCCCTCACGCTCACCCTCACATCTCACACTCTTCTCAATTTCTCGCTCTCCCTCACACACACATTCTCACACAGACTCTCTTTCCCTCATCTAACACAATCTCGTTCACACTGTCATGCTTGCTTACACTCTCTGACATACTCTCAGAATCTCTCACATTCTCTCTCCCACTCTCACACATTCTTGCTCACAATCTCTCACATTCTCTTACACTCTCATATTCTTTCGCACACAGACTCTCAGACAACCTCACACACATTATCTCCATTGCTCTCTCTCTCTACTTATCTGTATCTCTCTCTCTCTCTATCTCTCTCTTTCTCTCTCTCTTTCATGCTCCTTCTCTCGCTGTCTCGCAACATAAATCACACACTCTCCTTCTCTCAGAACTTGGCTCACACCCTCACTCTCTCACACACATACACTCTCTCAGATAAGCACTATCTCTCACACACACTTCCACACTTTCCCGCTCTCTCTCATTCTCTCACATACTTTCACACTCGCACACTCCCTGTCACGCTCACTCTCTCTCCCATACTCTCACACTGTCTCTTGCAATACTTCATACACTCTTTTTCACTCTCTCTCACAACCTTTCTCGTGATCTGACAGATTCTCACTCTCTCTCAGACTCCCTCGGAAAATGTCTCAAAATATTTCACACACGCTTTCTCACTTTCCCTCACAATCTCTTTCGCAGTCCTTTGCACACTCCGGTACTCTCTCACACGCTCTCCAAGTCTGTCTCTTCCCCCATCTGTCTCTCCCTCACTCTCACATCTCATCTTTGACACACTCTCTGTCTCTCAGCCGCTCTCTCCCTTAATCTTGTCCTCGCTGTCACCAGTTTCTCCTCTCCTTTGTACCATCCATTACCCTTTCGCTCAAGATTCCTTGTCACCATTTCACCTTTGCAACACAGCTGGCTGTCCCACTAACTCGCAGTCTCTCTCGCACACACAACACACTCAGACACAAACAGACACACACATATACACATACAGATACACACACACACACACACACACACACACACACACACACACACACACATACATGATGTTTCTCCCTCTCTCATAAACACACAAATTCACGTAAACATTCACTCACTCTCAATCACATTCATTTAGGCAGTCAAAAGCACTTCCCTCTTTTAAACATGCGGGCACACACATACACGCACGCACAAACATAGTATATATATATCTCTCTCTCTTCTCTCTCTTTCTCTCTCTCTCTCTCCCTTTCTCTCTTGCCTCTCAGAGAAACAAAATCACACACTGTCCTGTTGTCTCGTACACACGATGGTCAAGTAGCACTGCGGGCCGGGACATTTAATCAGGGGAGGGAGAAGGGACGGCATTCGCGACCTGTGACTTCCACTTTTTCAATTTCACTCTCCTGGAGTGTCATTCTTCCTCTCTCGCTCTTATCCATTAATTTTCCCACCCTCTCATTCTATCGTGATCCAACCCATCTCGCAAGTCCTCTCTCTCAATTTCCCTCTCTCCGTCCCAGTATATCCGCCTCTCTCTCTGTCTCCCTCTCTCTCTCTCCATTACTTCCTCTCTTTCTCTCTCCCTCTCTCTCCCCTTCTCTCTCTCCCTCTCTCCTTCTTTCTCCCTCTCCTTTACACTTTTTCCATCTGTCCATATCTGAACCCGTTTCTCTCCCAATTTTAGTTGTGTACTAGATGGGAGCAAATATAAACTGAAACCTGTGCATTAGTTGTCACAGTTAAATCTGTTTAATTTCTGATCGATGACGTGATGTTTGTATCTGTTGCAGGATCTAAATTTTCTGAGGTGCTCCACTGTTTCAAAATATTCTCTCCGTTTGAGGAGCTATATTAGATTTAGGGGTGGAATAAGTTTATTTCGACATTAAATAGTTCACTAAAACTGATCCATTGAATTTTCCAATTCACGTTCACCTATTTACCCAGTTAAATAACATAATCGAATGTCCACAGTGAAAGTATCCGCTCCATCCCAGAGTGCAGTAGAACCATCCAGAAAGAGACACGCTGACAAGTGGAAATTAATTACTGAATGATGGCAGTGCAGTGACAGAATATCACTAAAACAAACTGAGATCTAGCAATTGGAATGATGATGTTCGAGTGGACAGCATGCTTTATGTTACTATTAGTTGATAAATATGATTAGCGCAGTCCAGTGTTTGGAAAGAGGTAACTCAATCTAAAAATATATATTTTCGATCACTGAACTCAGTGTCGTAATCTGTTTGTTCATATATTTAAATCAAAACAAAACGATGTTGCGATCTCAATATCCCTCAGGTGATTCTATAGGGTATAAATTGGTGATTTTCGGAATTTATAAACTCAGATTTCAGATAGAGAGGCAGCCAACAGCGCCATGTGACTCAGCAATTCACACTGAAAATGCTTCATCCAGTTCAATATGTCGAGGAAATATTTTACCCAATCATTGCCAGTGTTGGTGTTCCTGGTAATGACTGTAACCATTGAAGTGGCATAAAACTCTGTGTGAGCGGCTCTCGCTTTTTAAACTCTGACTGAATGTATTCCACGCTGATCTCGTGCTCAATATTATAGAGAGACCAGATGATCAATGCAATTCGTTTAAGTTAAATGTCTTGAAATATCTCCATGGGGTTAATTATTTCCATTAAGTAAGTCATAGGCTCAGGGATCAATGAAGTTATTCTATTTAGTGGAATCTTGTGTATTGTTAGAATGGTCTGAGTGGAAGCGATCCCTCTGAAACAACGTACAGAATAAAATCAAACGTTGTGTATGGATCACTAACCGAAGTGGAATATCTGACACCACCCAACAAATATTTCAGGATATATCTGTCAGTATAGAATTATACTGAGCGTGGTTCTTTCAACCAAGTTGAATATCTGACCTAAGTATCAGTCTATTTCTGGTGCAATCTGTCCGAGTGGAGTTGTATTGCGTGTGGACAAGAACTGGAATGAAATAAAGTTGGTTATTTTGAAAAATATTTTCTTCATTGATGAATGAGATTTCCATTTCATGGAGCTGTCTCTGACTTTTAACTTTGGAATAGTTTGATTACAGAAACTGGTTTTGTTTTGAAGATGTTGTTGTCAGCATATGCAGTGAAAATTCTCGACAGCTGTTTTCTCTTGAAAAGAAAGAAAAGCGAGGTAGTTCCTGACATTTAAACATTCCAAGAACACGCATATATTATTTTTTTGCGATTTTCTCACATTGGTATTAATCTAGAAATGTTAATGTTTTGTTTTAGATTGTTGTGTCTCTGTTTAAACTGTGTTGCTGCTTGTAACAATTCGTGAGTCTGATCACCTAACCCCCTAAAATCTTCGAACCCTTTCAGACACTTGTTTTCCAAGGAGTGAATAGGAAACATATTTCTCTGATCAAAATACAACTCCTGCCACTGAGCTGTTGTAAAATATAGTTCCAATTCAAATGCACAATTTGCAAGTTTATAATTTATTAATGAGGAATTGTATTTAGATGTATTTTTCCGCTACGTTCATTCTCATTTCCTGCGTATTTTTGTCTGTAAATTTTGAAATGAACATTTTGCTTCCCGATTGCGAGTCGTTGCTATGATCCCAGCGTTGATCCTTGTGGAAAACCTCTTTGATACTTCCACCAATCAGAGTTAATCTGTTTCACTCCTATGCCCTGTACTCTGTCTTTGTTGATGATGTGAAGTTGCCGGCGTTGGACTGGGGAAAACACAGAAAGAGGTTTCACAACACCAGGTTAAAGTCCAAAAGCTTTATTTGGTAGCAAAAGCCACAAGCTTTCGGAGCCTTAAGCCCCTTCTTCAGGTGAGTGGGAATTCTGTTCACAAACAGGTCATATAAAGACACAAACTCAATGTACAGAGTAATGGTTGGAATGCGAATACTTACAGCGAATCAAGGTACAATTTAAGGTACAAACAATGTGAGTGGAGAGAGCATTAAGACAGGTTAAAGAGTTGTGTATTGTCTCCGGACAGGACAGCCAGTGAGCTGTGGGGATTACAGATAGTGTGACATGAACCCAATATCCCGGTTGAGGCCGTCCTCATGTGTGCGGAACGTGGTATCAGTTTCTGCTCAGCGACTCTGCACCCGAATATCAGAGGCCGAATGCCCGTGACCGCTGAAGTGCTCCACAACACGAAGAGACCAGTCTTGCCTGGTGGTTGTCGAGCGGTGTTCATTCATCCGTTGTCGCAGCGTCTGCATGGTTTCCCCAATGTACCATGCCTCGGGACATCCTTTCCTGCAGCGTATGAGGTAGACAACTTTGGCCGAGTTGCAAGAGTATGTACCGTGTACCTGGTGGATGGTGTTCTCACGTGAGATGATGACATCTGTGTCGATGATCAAGCACGTCTTGCAGAGTTTGCTGTGGCAGGATTGTGTGGCGTCATGGTCACTGTTGCTCTGTCTTTGTTGCTAGCTTGTATCCATTCTGCTGCCTGTCCTCTAATTCCGCTTGTTCTGAGATTACTCAAGAGCCTGTTATGTCTTAACTTATTAAAAGTATTTCGAAAATGAACGTGTTTGACATCAACCATATTAATCTCATTCATAATTTCTGGTGGTTAATGCAATAATTCAATGAAATTCGTCAAAAATAATCCTGATGTTGGAATATGTGCTGACTGCTCTTTATTATTGTCTGTTTTACTTGATGTATTTGTTCTCTTATAGATTTGGTTCCTTTATTGTTGCTGTATTGTTGATGTTGTGCGTGGACGATTGTTCTTTGGAATGGTTTTATTTTCCGTTTTAAGCACAAGAACATCATGCATTTCTGTGGTGACGTTCTGATCATAGGATGGTTAAAAAGGCATAAGGCATGCGAAAGTTGCCTTAATTAGCAGGGGTATGGAAATTAAGGACAGACAGTTTATAATGGAGCTACATAAAATGCTCATTCGACTTCAGATAGAGTACTGTGAGGAGTTCGGCTGGCCACACTTTAAGGAGGATGTGATTGCCCTGGAAGTAAAGGAAGTTGCCCGGGCTAGAGGGTTTCAGCTATGAAGAGATGACGGTTAGTCTGGGTTTGTTTTCCTCACAGCAGAGAACGCTGAATGGGGATCACATTGAGGTATACACAATTATGATTGACATGGGACGGATAGACGAGAGGAAGGTTTTTTTTCAACTAAGCAGAGGGGTCAATATGTCAGGGGCACAATTTAAGGTAAGAAATAGGAAATTTAGAACGGCATTGAGGAAAATAAAACATTTCAACACAAAGAGTCATGTCTATCTGGAACTCACTGTCTGGAAGGCTAGTAGGTTTGGGAAGGCTACAACAATGAGGCAGCATTTAGATGAGCACTAGAAATTTTATAACACAGGAGGGTGTAGTCATTGTGCCGAAAAATAGGACTGGAATAGGTAGGTGATTGATGGCCGGCACAGACACGATGAACCGAACGGTCATTCGGTGTTGTTAATCGATGACTCTATGATTATTCATGATCAGATAGTAGCTTCTCTGCTGATTATCACTGATTATGAATATTTGTGGCTGAAATCCATGTAAATTCGATGTATCTATGTGGAATTACTGTTTTGTTCCAGCATTCTCTGTTTTTGTTTAAAGCCGCCTTCCGTATCTCCCTCTATCTGGACCTCACCCCAAGGCCTTCCAGCTGCCCTTTTCCTTTGCATTGAGATCTGTCAGCGAGACGACAGCCATCAAAATGCATCTGCCTCCCTCTCAACCACTCACACCTGTTTCCAGGTGAACATTCTGCACTCCATTCCCGAGGTAAAACCCTGACTTTATGACCAAACTTAGACACAGGTCTGGTGCCGCTGCTGTCTGGTGTATTGTAAATTCTATCATGCTGTGATCGCTATTTCCAAGTGCGTGATGAACTGCAAGGCCATTAATCAATCCTACCTCTTTAGATAACACCAGATCTAAAGCAGCCAGTTCTCTGGTTGGCCCCATAACATGCTGTTCAAAGAAACAGCTCCTCATACACTCTATGAACCCTTCCTCAAAGCTGTTCTTACCAAGTCGGTTAATGCTGTCAATATGCATGTTAAAGTCACTCATAATTAACGATGTGCCCTTTCAGCAAGCTCTCCTCATTTCCTGATGTATACCATGCCCGACTTCTAAAGTAAGGGGCTGTAAATAACTCCTGGAAATATGTTTCTTTCCTTGCTTCTGATTTCCACCCCGATTGACTTAACATTTGGACTTCAGTGCCAGCATCATTTCTGAATATAGCTTTGAGGTCATCCTTAACCAATGGAACAACTCCACCTCCTATCCCTTGTCTGTCCTTCCGGAATTCTGAATGTCCTTGGGCATTCAACTCCCAGCCTTCATTCTCTTGCAATCACGTTTCAGTAATCCCCACCAGGTCATACACATGTGACACTATTGGTGCTGCCAGCTCCCCAACTTTTTCTCGAATACTGCGTGAATCTAGATATAAATTATTTAATTAAGTCTTAATTTGCCTTTCTCTCTCTCAATTTTTATTTGTTGATCACTGGTAACATTGAGCCTTATCGCTAATATTAACTCCAGATTCAGTATATATATATATATATATATAGATAGATAGATAGATAGATAGATAGATAGATAGATAGATAGATAGATAGATAGATAGATAGATAGATAGATAGATAGATATGTATATATATCTTTTTTTACGTTTCCTACTTTTCTGCAACGTTGTTTTTCGACTGACTGTTGAATCTGGTAACGTCCACCTTCACCTCACTTGCTCTCCTGCCGTTTTGGATCCCACATCCCTGCCTTAATAGTTTAAATCTACAGAACATCATGGTTAAATCTCCCCGCTGGGATGTTAATGTCCTTCCAGTTAAGGTGCACACCATCTTTTTTGTACAGGTCCCATCTGCTGTGAAACGGAACCCAGTGGTTTAAAAACCTGAAGCCTTCCCTCCTGCATCAACTCTCAAACACTTGTTAAGCTGCATTTTCTTCCTATTTCTTGCCTCACTACCACATGACAGATGTTCTACATTTCAGCTGCCTTTCTAACTCCCTGAACTCATTTTGCAGCACCGCATATCCTTCCTACCTATGTCGTCATTTCCAACATTGACCACGACCACTAGCTGTTCATCCTCCCGCTTCAGTGTGCCCTATGGCAGCTGAGGAACGTTCTTGACCCTGGGAACCGGGAGGCAACAGACCATCCTGACGTCTCCATCACGGTCACAGGAACACCTGGCTATGGCTGTGACTATTACATTCCCGAATACAACTGCATGTTTGCCCTCTGACCCTCCCTGTTGTACAGCGGAGCCAGCAGTTGTGCCACTGACCTGACTACTGCTTTCAGCATCCTCTGAAACGCTGTCCTCCACAACAGCATCTAAAACAATGCATCTGTTTGAGAGGGAGAGGGGGCAGTCTGAGCAGGCTCCTGTGCTGGCTACCACGTGTTTGTGACTCTCACCCATCTATCTTCCTCAACCTTTGGTGCGGTCAGCCCACTGAAATATCTCTCAGTAACATTCTGCGCGATATGCATGCTCCTAACTGCGTGCACCTGACTCTCCAATAGATCGCCGCGATGTATTCGGAGCCTCACTTTTATGCACATTGTGCAAATGTAGTCATCCGGAACAGTTGGACTGTCCCGGATTACCAGCATACTGCAACTGGACCATAGGACCGGTGTCACCGACATTACCGTCTGTTCCTTAATTAAATAACAGTTAAATTGTATCTGTGTGAACGGAACAACCTTCAGGACTCAACATTAAAATGAACCAGTTGAGACTGACACATTGACCCTCTATCTTGACCAGCTTGTTTTTGTTATGTCCCAATAGTCCCACAATCAATGCAAAATCCTTCCCTTAGCGCAGCCCCTAGACATCTGTCTCCTGATATTCAGTTCACGACATTTTCGTTGCAATCTCTCCTAGCTATACCATAGTATGGAACATATTTACCCTCTGCATAGGCCCAACTAAAAGTCAAACTGAGTCCAAACCTTGGTTCTGTTTCCTCTTCCCATTCCGGCTGTCCGACCTTCTCTCGTTTTTTCCAGTGCACAATGAGACTCTTCGGCCCATTGATAATTAACGGACTCACTGGCAGAGCATCTGACCAAGGTCCAATCCCCGTAACCTTAAGTTTATACTCACTAATGTTCCTAACCTGCACATTTTGCGACACTAAGGGAGAGTTTAGCATGGCCAACCCAGCTAATCTGCACATCTTTGGTAAATGAGAGCAAACCAGACCACGGAGCAGACATACGCAGACACAGAGAGAACGTGCGGTCACCCGAGGACGGAATTGAACCCAGGTCTCTTGCGCTGTGAGGCCGCAGTACGAAGAACTATGCCACCATGCTGCCCTGTTTGGTGCTTTCCAACATTTTCTGTTATGTTTCTGAGCTATTTTACTCTCTCTTTAAGGACTTTATGAAGTATCAGCATTCATTTGAAGTTTTGATTCAAGTTTTATTTTCACTATTATTTGTCCGTTCCTATCCAGCCCACAATGGGCTTCCTTATTCAGGCTCTCAATGCTCATCCATTGCTTTACTTTTCATCTGTTGTGGTGTCCTCCAAGACGAGTGCATTCGCGATTGTGGGTTGCGAGCTGTGCTCCAGAAATTCGCTTTCACACTGTTCATATCAGTCTGTCCATCTCTGTTCTAGGCCCCATTAAATCTGTGTCGTCCCTAAACTCACAGTAGAAGGGACAGAGTCCATGGATACAAGTTTCCATAACGGTGCGCAGCAAAAGTAACACAGCGGAACAGGAAATATCAGCGAGAGGCCAAAAGCAGGAACAGCGACGTGGAGTCCAGCCTGTCGCGAATTTCAAGGGCCATGTTTTTGGGCACAAGCAGCCTCACGCCGGGGAACAGTGCGAGTCTGATTTTAACATGGAAATCAGCATTTCAATCCATTTAGCAAAGCCGGAACCACTTGTCCAGCCTCTTTAAATTGCTGACCCTCCGGTGGAGGTCCACAAACGCGGGGATCATTTATGCTCCCCCGCAACAGGGACCAGGCATGATGGCTTCGCCTTTGAGACCAGAGGAAATGTAGGACCCGTGGGAGGTCAGGAGAAGCGGGGTGGGGTCCTCTAGGGTGGTGCCATCATGACACTGCCAGCGAGGCCCCCCTGCGCTGCTCAGTGGTCTCGCTGCCACTGTCAGCGTGGAAGACTGGCAGCGTCGAGTAGGTACCGGTCGGTGGGAAGAGTGCGGCTCCTAAGCGGGCGAGACCAGACGTGACGGAACCAGACCAGGTTGAGACGGGCGGCAAAGGAGAGATGTTCCACTGGGAGTAAGAGCTGATGTGGAACGAGTGGTCGGAAGCTGGATCAGGTCGTCAGGAGGTTATCTCTCGTTGCGCGTAAGAGGGGGAATGGGGGGTGGGAGGGATGTATTCGGGTCGGCTATTGGGGACGCCACATCCGGCCAACGGGAAATTGGTGTTCGGGGCCAGCCATTGTGGCTAGTTCGGGACACGCGATCAAGGGCGGAGCGGTCCGGGTCCGTTAATGTTGGAGAGGATAAGGACGTCTGGGTCGGCGATGTCGGGGGGAGGTGCATATGAAGTGGCGGATTGATGCATGCGCAGTGGCCCACTCAGCAGTCTGCTGTCGCCTCCACCACCAACCCTCACCACCCACCCTCCCCCCCCCCCGCCCCCCCACCGCCGTGGGATTAGACAGCTCCCCCCCCCCCCTCCCTCGCCCACCGGCGAAAATCCCCTGACGGCCTCTGTGATGTACAAGTGCCGTAAATTCATTTCATTCCTCTCGCCCAAAAAACAGGTGGTAAAAACGCACCTTCCTGGGCACTTAGTTTTTTGCGAGTTAAATCGCGCCCCAGGAGACAATTTTCGTTCCATTTAAATGCACCGCCTATTAAGTCTCCGCTGTGCAGTTTATGGAGGCTGAGAAGGGATTCCAATTAGGTGGAGGCTCAAACCCCAGCAAAAAAGTTTGTGGGTTCTGTTTCTAACTGGAGAACGCTGTTTCCGTCTCGAGAGTCGGTCCAAGACACAACTTCGAGAAGTTATATTCCAAGCAGAAGTGTCTTGTGTCTTTTGCTCGAACCTGAGAGGGTCAATTCTTGCAAAGACTCTATTCTTGTGAACATCCAACCTGGAGATTCAGCATTGCTGGTTAGATTGCGCTTTGGGCGGGGCCCCAAATGTGTGACCTGGAAGAGGGTGCGAATATCGAGAGTGCCCATTTCATGGAAAACATGATCCTGGGAATATTGGAAAGCTGAAGAGGGCCTAGTCCTGAGAACCATAGAAAAGGTACAGCACATAAGGATGCCATTCAGCTCGTCTTGAAAGTGCCAGCCCAAGGACACCCATGTGCCCTTTCTGATCCTACCTTCTTGCACCGAGCTCATAACCTTGTAGCTTACAGCGCTTAAGACGCAGATCCAGTGACCTTTTAAAAGAGTTTGCGTTTCCGCCTCCACCACCAATTTGGGCTGCGAATCCCAGACACGCACCAGCTTTTGCATAAAAAAGTTCTTCCTCATGTCTCGTATCCACCAATGGTCACTTTTCTTGAACCTATGTTCCCTGGTTCTAGAATTTTCCACAAAGGAAACACATTTGTTCCACAGAAAATAACGCAAACCCAACGAATCTCTCCTCGTAGCAATACGTTTCTAGCTCGCGGAACATCCTTGTAAAATTACTCTGCCTTCTTTCCAGAACAATTCCGTCCTTCTTGCATTATGATGACCACCACTGCACATCATTTTTGGCCTTACCAGTATTTTTTCAATTCCAAAATTATATCCTTGTTTATATTGTTGTATGTAAAAGAATACCTCTGAGAGTAGTGGTGATTCAAAGTACAGTGGTTTATTTACACAATTCTGGGAGAGTCCGATGCTGAACACGGCCTGAGACTTCTCAGTGAATACCGTTCAAGAGCACGCATGTATACACAATGTTTCGCCACTGGTCACGTCTTCATCTTCCCACGATGATTGCTGTCTCAGCGATTCCATCTTTTGCGTAGTCCGCGTAGTGGTGGCCGTCTCAAAGCTGTGTTTTGTCGCCTCTATGTGGACTCCTGTGGGTTGTTTATGAAGGAGGAAAAATATACAGATGGGTACACATAAGATGGTTGCCTGGCACACAAACAGTCACCTGGGAAAGAGACATTAAACGGGCACTGACTTTCAGTACAGACAGCCACCTGAGATTAAAACATAAAGGACAGACAGCGATACCAAGTTAAACATGCAGGAATCAAACCCTACAGGAAGCCAACCAGGGCTTAAAGATAAGGACAATAGGGGAAGATAATGAGATTAACTATTGGTGGGATCGGGAATACATAACTGCAGGGAAACCAATTACTGTAAATTACTATATGTATAGGCCGAAACTAAAAACCATTGATAGCCACTGACGAAGGAAATGTATCCATTCCGAAGACAATGCGATGTTAACAGGTTCAGATCTGTATCTGTCTGTATTTGTCTATAACGATGTGTTAACGATCGATCACAGACTTGATTACAACGATGTAATAATGGCAAGATGCTGGTCCATCTATTGTGTGAAGGGTGTTGTGGGAAAAATCCACTAAAGTCAGACTTCGAGATTCAGAAAGTACGATTTATTTAACGGACCTGTGGGAGACAAGGCACAGGTTAGTAGTAGACCTTCTCTCGGTAAAATGTCGGGAGCGGTCCATCATTATACTCTTTACACAATGGATGGACCGGTGATTCGACCATTATCACATCGTTTTAGGTAGGTACAAACAGATATAGACATTTAACATAGTATTGTTCTTATGAATGGGTACATTTCCTTATGTATGTATCTATCAGTGGTTGCTTTCGGCTCATACAGGTGTCAATTCGTTTCCTCGCATTCATATTTCTCGCTCTTCCTATGGCTAATCTGTTCCCTTTGTTTCTGGTTTTCCTTAGCTTAAAAGATATCTCGACCCTTGGCTTGGCTTCCTGAGGTGTTTGTTTACTATGAGTCACTGTCTGTGATTTAGAAATGGCTTGTCTGTTAGGTTTTGATTTAAAGTGATTTCTGATAAGTGGGAGCCGGTGTCTGCTTTTTGGCTCCTTTCACAGTTAACTCTTTATGTGCCAGGCAGCCATTTTAAAGTGTTTTCTCCTTGTATTTTCCCCTTACAGTCCCTCCTTTTTGATCGGATTATAGCTTCAACAATCCCCAGACCCATAATTATACATTCACATATACAAATCTCCGTTCTTCTCTCCTTCGTTGCTTCTTTCGATGTCTTCATTTGTTCCAGTATCTTCATTTCTTCCGATGTCTTCAGGGATCTTCATTAGGGGTTCTTCTTCGATGTACACACTGGCTCCTGGCACAATTCTTGTCAACATTATTTTAAAACAGACTTTAAGGCATCCAACAGTCAGACAACAGACAATTATAATGACAATGAGTATGACCAATCCATGTAACAGGTACGACTCCCAGGACTCCCCCACCAGCCATGCCAGCCAACTACGTCCTCTCTTGGGTCCCTGTCTAAAGTTATCAAGCTGTTTCCTGATGTCATTGATGAACTGTGTAATGTTGTAAGACCCATCTGTGACATGGGTTATGCATTTGTTGTCTATGAGTGCACATACTCCCCCTTTTCCTGCGAACTGGTAGTCCACTGCGTATCGTGTCTGCTGTGCGTACAATCTCAGTTCAGCCATTTCTTGGTTAACAGCCTCCAGTGCTTTTGAAGTGCTGTTGCCCAGGATTGTTAGTCCACAAAAAATATGGTTCCTATTCTTTGCTCCAATTACCCTGGCTCACCCCCCACCCCCCCACCCCCCCCGGAGATAAAGCCCCATACCCTCGTGAGGATCCCAGTGTACCCGGGGCATACCAGGCAGCGCAGAATTCCCTGCTAATAGCCCGAGTTACTATTTTCCTTCGAATGTACCCCTTCTGAGGGCATGGAACAGTCAGTGACCCGATTGTTTCTACCGCAAAACGGTTTGGGAGATTTGGTGTTTCTGTCATGTAGGTACCTTTGAAGAGGAATACATATCCCTTCTTAGCCCGGTAACACTGAGTGTCCCGATTATGAGTTTGCTCATACTGCCAATTGTTCAGTTTATTTGGCTTCCCGTTTGTTTCCACCACCTGGTAAGTATCAAAGGGGTATATCCATTTGGCTGAGCTTACGTGAGTTCCATTACATTGCCCACAAATAAGCTGTCTTCCCGTGGTTATATTTAAACATTTCCGTTCATCGCAAATACAAGTAATCTGTCCCTTGTTAATCCGACAATGTTGACGGACACACTGTGTCTGTACACAAGAATCATTCTTAGGGACTATTGGCATAGGCACATCCCCATCCCTGCCCCGTGAAACAAAGCGGATAGCTTGCAGCATCTGAACAAGCTTTTCCTCCCAGCTGTTGGGACCCTCCCCCCCCCCCCCCCCATGCATGATCTGTGGGGTTTACAAGTCCCACACATCTCCCTTGTAAATCTCTTTTATATTTGCCAATTTCTCCCTTACAGGGTGTCTCTGATGTATCTGCAGTATATACGTCATGAGGGGTCCACCCAGGGGTGGCTACAAATAGGGCTTCTACAGATTGTGTTAACGGGTAACATACAGTTCGATTCCCGTGTAAATGTATGTGAGCTTTGTAAAACAAATTATCTTCCAGCCCAGTCAAATTTACAGTTGCCACAACGCAAAATAACACAGTTACATACACGATTACATACATATACGCAACAGTCATAAAACGTAACACTATAATTCAATTTTTACAAGTTATTTTATTTATTAACCCGCGCACGGCGGCTCTTGCTTGCAGTCTTTGCCTGTGTTGAGCAAAGCAGTTCTGTTAGTTCATCAATTTAGCTACTTATCTCCTTTGTGTAATTTCAGCTGCGTCCACTGCTTCCAGACACCTTTCCCTCTTCTGTCTATACAGGCACAGGTGCCCCCACTAATTATAATTTCATCTGGCCCATTCCACTTTGGTGCAAACTCTGGTTTGTCGGGTAATGTTTTCACGAGGACGCGACTTCCCGCTGTTGGGATGTCAGGGAGCATTTCAAGCTCTCTCTCTGCGTCTTTTATTTCCTGATTGTCTTTTACCAATTTGCGCAACCCTTTTAGCTGGGTGTTCAGGTCCAGAACGTATCTCTTGATTTGATCTTTTAGTGGACCGACATCGGTCCCACCTGTTATGATGCTTTCTGGTAATTGCATCGCCCGTCCTGCCATTAGCTCATAAGGAGTTAATCCGGTTGTCCGGTTCGTGGTAGCTCTCAATTTCATTAAAATAGTGGGCAATACCTCTGTCCACGTTTCTCCCTGATGTTTGTATGGCTTTAGCTAGTGCATTATACATTTAACTGTATATCCCCCTTCCATAGAAAGATTAGTGTGAATTAAATAACTCGCTCTTTTTTGGCTGCAGCTGGACATCCATTCATTTGTATGTAATCTTATCAAAAGACATCGCTTTCCCCATTAGAATCACATGCCATACAGCTCCAAATTTGATATGATGTACTCTTACATTATCTCTAATTTGATCATTTGTTTGCGTGCAAGTGCCGCACCACAGTACTTCACAAAATAGTTATGTTTTTATCAATATACAATATATAGTATATGAATATTTCATATAAAGTTGGTTAAGGCTTTTCAGGATTTGATATTATTCTTGTGTATATATAGCAGTGCTATACTGTATAATAAAAATAATCAAGCGGCATTTGTAGCATAACACTTACACATCGTAACCGTGATATTCAAACCCTTTTAATTCAAGCCGTTTCCGTTTTTAAACTGAGCTCCAGATCAAAACCCCCGCACTCTAGGAAAAATAACAGGCGCCGAATCAAAATCAAAGTAGTTACAATACATACAAGTTATTTGATTAGGAACATTTTGGTTTATTAACTGGCTAGATTTTAAGCTTTGCAGAGTTTTTATATTTGGCAAACCTTGAACAATAAATGGCTCGTGAAATTCCGACGACAATACATAATTTTAACCTGTTCAGAATACTAAACTATCCGACGTTCGTAAAACGCGATATTCTGCGATTAATACTGTATTTCACTGACTTGATATACTTTAAACTGACTCATAGACAATATATTTACCTCAGTCTTTTGTTCCTGCTTTTCTACCTTTCCACACAATTACTTATTTTCTTCTCTTAACTTCTCAACTAACTCTTATAATTTCTACTTCAAGACAAAGGAAAGAGCACATGGTTCCTTCCAAGGTTTAAATCCTTTCTTAACATTAAAACATTAAAGCAAACAACAACAAAACATCCACGCAACCACTTTGTTTAAACACACACAGAAACACATGGAAGTTTCCAAAAGTCATTCCACAGCACATCTTTTTTCATTCAAACTTAACATTTCAAACTGGGATGAGAGTAAAACATTCAAAGAGAATACAGAACGTTGATTCAGACGGTCGCTTTTATTCTTCTTTCTTCCAAACTGTAATTAAACTCAAAACAGAAGTAAATTGAAGAAATCTTATCACTTTAATCATTAACAGTTTTAACACTCCCTCAGCCCCCTTGAGGCTAAACCAAGGTGCAATGCACTGCACCCACTGCCTGCAACAAACATTCCACAGGAACATACAGGCTTCTCCAGCTCCCTGCTCTCAATCTAATACAACAACAACCACCTACATTCGACAAGCTACCAGATCTCATAAACACACTGAAATACAAAATCTAAGATCTCTCCTATCCACCTCCAGGTATGCCACTAGCGCATTCTACCAATTCATCGTAATCTTGGGACATAATCACCCCCATTTTTAGGATGAATTGGTGAGCACTAGAGTCCATCCTTAAAAGCCTGGATGAACGCTCGATCTCCTCGCCCTGGATTCACTCTTGGTATATCCAGAACAGTCGTTCCCCGTATTCAGAAGCTCCTTCTCCTCTTCGCTGCTTTGTGGTGGCAATTCTGCTCCAGTTAGTGGGAGGATTCCCTAATACCCTCTGAATTTCTTCTTTAAACTGTAAGAAATGTGCCTGTTGGCCATCTAACTCTGCTGTTAGGGGGATTACATGTGTCCACCGTCCCCCATTGTAATTCTGTGCTATAGGGCAGCGGGTCCACCTATTACCTGCCTCCAAATATCCGCTGGCAGGCTGCCCTGACCAGCTGGTGTACGTCTCTTAGGTGTAGTTGGTGTCCTACCCAGATCGTGTCTAACTCTTCCCAGAATGTAGTGTTCGCGCTTCTAGTTTGTAATTTGCCCAGTGAGGCCATTATCTGCTGTCTCTCACATGGGGTAAAGGGTTTATAATTTGCTTTTGGTCGCGCTGCTGTTCCTCCTCGGGTTATGGGCGCTAAGTTGTGTTCCAGCTGTTCCCACTCCTCTGAGGAGCGTTTGGTCCTTGCTGGGAAGACTCATAAGAAGGTAGAGGATAGGTTTCCCCTCCCCACTGCCTTTCTAAAACCTGATTTTGCTTTTCCAGTTCCCTCACTCGGGATTCTAATTCTCTAATTCTTTCTTTATCTTCCCTCCATTTCCTAGTAGAGGCAACTACTTATTCAATTAGACCTGCTGACTGATGTGTTAACATTACTCCTATCTTCTTCGTTTTGTTTCTTTTTTCTTTATCTATCCACTCTCTCTGCTGCTCTAATGTTTGAGAAGTATCCCAGCCATCATTTTGCATTCTCTTTATAAACTCCTTTCTGTCTGTCATGTAGATTTCAATCAGGGAACCTGCAGATCCCCTTTTAACTCCACTATTTGCCACTTCGCAGATTTCACTAACCCCGGCCACGATTATTCTTTAGTAAAGTGTGCTCTCTACCGTACGGACTTCACTACCCCCCGGCCACTATTACTATTCTTAGCAAAGTGTGCTCTCTACCGTAGGGACTTCACTACCCCACGGCACTATTGCTATTCTCACACCGTGTTTCACTGCCAATACAGGGTTTTAAGTTATACTCATGGCTTCCACGATTACCACTTCAGCAATGTGCTTCTCCACCGGAGTCCGGTTTAGGTCAGAGTTGATCAAACTCCTGTTCCGCCCCACTTTTCACAACATTGACAGTACAGTTCCCAACTTTTCAAAACTTTCATGCCATCAGATGGCAACTCTGCGTCTGTTCGCCACTACAGAGTTTGATGTTAAACCGACTTCTGCCCCTTTGTGCTTCACAATCCTTTAGTGCCTTTGGTGTCTCTCACTCACTTCAATTCCTGACCTTCACGTGGCAGGTTTCTGCTCTTAATAGCCAGTCTAAGGCAGAGATTTTGAGACAGGTACTACCTTGTCCTTTTGTCGATCAGCACAAATCACAGTTACTTATTACTATCAGCAGTTAGTACTTATCACTATAACAAATACACAGTACAAATATTTCCCCCTTATAAACTGTATTTTCTGATCCAGTCTGACACTCACAGATTCCGCGATCTCTACCCCGGTGCGATCGTGGCGAATCAATCTCACCAGTAATAGGATCCTGCCGACTACGCCAATTTGTTGTGGGAAAAATCCACTAGTAGTCAGACTTCGAGATTCAGAAAATACGATTTATTTAACGGAGCTCTGGGAGACAAGGCACAAGTTAGTAGTAGACCTTCTCTCGGTAAAATGTCGGGAGCGGTCCATCTTTATACTCTTTACACAATGGATGGACCGGTGATTCGAACATTATCACATCGTTTTAGGTAGGTACAAACAGATATAGACATTTAACATCGTATTGTTCTTATGAATGGATACATTTCCTCATGTCTGTATCTATCAGTGGTTGGTTTCGGCTCATACAGGTGTTAATTGGTTTCCTCGCATTCATATTTCCCGCTCTTCCTATGTCTAATCTGTTCCCTTTGTTTCTGGTTTTCCTTATCTTAAAAGATATCTCGACCCTTGGCTTGGCTTCCTGAGGTGTTTGTTTACTATGAGTCACTGTCTGTGATTTAGAAATGGCTTGTCTGTTAGGTTTTGATTTAAAGTGATTTCTGATAAGTGGGAGCCGGTGTCTGCTTTTTGGCTCCTTTCCCAGTTAACTCGTTATGTGCCAGGCAGCCATTTCAAAGTGTGAGTTCTGCTTGTATTTCCCCCTTACAAGGGAATAAAGATGAACTGCTCCTATTGTCTCATCGAGAGAAGGTTTTGCTGCTTGTTCATGCCTTTTCTCCACGAAGCTTCGTTAAAATAAAGCTGTGCTCTTAAAACCTTCAAGCCTGACCTAGTGGTACTTTTCCCACAACATTTAGATTGGACGTTTGCACAAACAGGTTATCTAAAACACAAGAGCCTCAATAGTAATTTATGTCAGTAGATGAATAGCATATAATGAAAAGATGAATCTATTGTTATACGATGACAGAAGGCATACATGTCAGCTGCACCATGTTAAACAAAGGTACATAAAAGAAAGGAACATAAAATGGAATTTGCTTAGCTGATTCTGCTGCACCACATTCCTGACACAAAAGTAGCTGCGAACTGCAATGATAGCTCTCTCCCTTATCTGGTTTGGATACATGTAAACAGGCTGTATAAACATGCAGACACCGAGCTCTAACGAAAACATGAGCCCTACAGTGCTTCTCACAAAATCTCTAAGTATCACAGAATTCTTTAACTCATTCCCGTCTTCACTCCCCCCTGTTGGTCGGGCCAGGTCCAAACATGGCCCTATGACCAATTCAGAAACACATGTTATCGGCGAATGGGCCGAGCTCCTTTGTCGGGAGGTCTGCCCACTCTGCCTGTGCACTTGCACCCGGCATAATCTGCGCTGTTACTGTTTTGCAACAGGCGTTCAATAATGCCGTATAGGTTCCTGTGCTGCCTTTCCTGTCCCATGAAGTGGTTAGGCTATCAAAAAGAACCGTTCTGTCTCACTAATGGCTCGCCTCACCCTAAGCACGTGTATCTCGGGGTGGTCCTGTAAGTCAGTGTAATGGTGAATATAAGGCACCACATATGCCAAATTACACGATGCTGTCCAATTCCAGGGAAGCCACGGATAGCCATTGTTTCCACAGAGAAAATAGGTATCATTAGATGCAGTCTTCTCACTTATATAAGCGGAGGAGAAGCTAACCAGGACGGTGGCTTTGGGGCATTAGATTGTGACCTGTACCATGGCCCAAGTGTCATTAGTGATATCAATCTGCTGTCTACAGTAGGTACAGCCAACAGATATGGTTCAATTTCTCATCAGGCAGATCGATCCCCTTTGTTGACTTTTCACAACGAAGTAGGGTGGGGAAGCTGATCTGTCATAGCTGGGCTGGTAATGTTTCTTGAAGGTCGATAAAGTGCTCCCTCATCCTCCGAGCCATAAAACAATATAACTTTGCTTATGTTAAACGTACCCTGCATAGTGGTATCCAATGGGGTTTTGAATATCAGTTTCCTTGTCCCTTCCTTGGGATCCATTCTGAATTAAAATCCATTCTAATATTTCCGGAGCTGATTAAGGGATAGGGAATAAAGCAATTGCTCCCTTTCCTCCGTACGTGGGAATGTGTGAACAGACCCAGCACTTGCTCAGATTCCGTTGTGATGCACACAGATAAGACATATACACAAAGGTGTTCATACAATAGACAGATTCATCATTACAGAGATGTTCACTGTGTCCCATCCCTAAATTATCATAATTCCATCTGTACTTTCCCGCGATGTCTAACGGGGCCAGGGTCGTGAGAAGTAGCATGAAAAGCATCTTCTCACTTATTAATAACCCGCGCGACCATTATACAATGTTCCAAAGGCTATACCGCCCACGCGCACCTTCCCGCAAACCCGTTCAGCTCGCTTCGAGGTCAGTCGTTGTGTGTACATTCCTGTAACTAGAGTATATCACGTATTTTTCCAATTAGTTTCAGCGTATTCTTTCAACTGAGTTTAATGCTTAATATTTCCATATACCTTTCCCTCTTATGTATATACAGGCACAGGTATCTTCACTAATTATAACTTCACACGGCCCATTCCATTTTAGTACAAACCCTGATTTATCAGCTCGTGTTTTCACCAGGACGTCCCGCTGTTGGGACGTCAGGGAGCCTTTCAAGCTCCCTTTCCACGTCTCTTGTTTCCTTATTGCCTTTTAGCAATTTGCGCATCCCGTTTAGTTGGGCACTCAGTTCCAAATCATATCTCTTGATTTTATCTTTTAGTGGACCTACATCGGTCCCACCTGTTATGATGTTTCTGACAATTGCATCTCCCGTCCTGTCATTACTTCATAAGGGGTTACTCTGGTTGTCCGGTTTGTGGTCGCCCTTCATCTCATTTGTATGGTGCGTAATACATTTGTCCACATTTTATCCGATGTCTGTATGGATTTAGCCAGTCCATTATAGACTTAATTACATGTCCCCCTTCCATAGAAAGCTTAGTGTAAATCAAATAACACTTTGCACTGGCTGCAGCTGGACATCCATTCATTTGTATATAATCCTATCAAAAGAGATCGCTTTCCCATTAAAATCACATGCCATACAGCTCTGAGTTTTATATGATGTATTCTTATATTATATCTAATTTGATAATTTGGTTGCGCGTAAGCATTACCATACTTCACAAAGTACCACTAAAACACCAACATTTAGCTATTTTCTCCTATCAATACACAATATATTATATAACTTGGATAAGGCTTTTCAGGATTTGGTTTTATTCTCGGGTAGGTAAATCACCAGGACCGGACAGGGTATTCCTTCGGACCTTGAAGGAGACTAGTGTTGAAATTGCAGGGGCCCTGGCAGATATATTTAAAATGTCGATATCCACGGGTGAGGTGCCGGATGATTGGAGGATAGCTCATATTGTTCGATTGTTTAAAAAAGGCTCAAAAAGTAATGTGGGAAATTATAGGCCGGTAAGTTTGACGTCACGAGTAGATAAATTATTGGAAGGAGTACTAAGAGATAATATCTACAAATATTTGGATAGACAGGGACTTATGAGGGAGAGTCAACATGGCTTTGTGCGTGGTTGGTCATGTTTAACCAATCTATTAGAGTTTTTTGAGGAGGTTACCAGGAAAGTGGATGAAGAAAAGGCAGTGGACGTTGTCCAAATGGACTTCAGTAAGGCCTTTGACAAGGTCCCGCATGGGAGGATAGTTCGAAAGGTTCAGTCGCTAGATTATACATGAAGAGGTAGTAAATTTGTTTCGACTTTGGCTCAATTGAAGAAGCCAGAGAGTGGTAGTGGAGGATTGCGTCTCTGAGTGGAGGCCTGTGACCAGTGGTGTGCCACAGGGATCAGTGCTGGGTCCATTGTTGCTTGTCATCTACATCCATGATCTGGATGATGATGTAGTAAATTGGATGAGCAAATTTGCTGATGATACAAAGATTGGAGGTGTAGTGGACAGTGAGGAAGGTTTTCAAAGCTTGCAGAGGGATTTGAACCAGCGAGAAAAATGGGCTGAAAAATGGAAGATGGAGTTTAATGCAGCCAAGTGTGAGGTATTGCATTTTGGAAGGACAAACCAAGGTAGAACATACAAGGTAAATGGTAGGACACTGAAGAGTCCAGTAGACCAGAGGGATCTGGGAAAAAAGATACAGAATTCCCTAAAAATGGCGTCACAGGTAGATAGGGTCATAAAGAGAGCTTTTGGTACATTGGCCTTTATAGATCAAAGTGCTGAGTATGAGAGTTGGAATGTTATGGTGAGGGTGTATAAGACATTTGGGAGGCCGAATTTAGAGTATTGTCTGCAGTTTTGGTCACCGAATTAGAGGAAGGATAGTAATAAGGTTGAAAGAGTGCAGAGAAGGTTGTTGCCGAGACTTGAGAAACTAAGTTACAGAGAAAGGTTGAATAGGTTAGGACTTTATTCCCTGGAGCGTAGAAGAATGAGGGGAGATTTGACAGAGGTGTATAAAGTTATGATGGGTATAGGTAGACTGAATGCAAGCAGGCTTTTTCCACTGAGGCCAGGGGAGAAAAGACAATGAGACAACATGGGTTAAGGGTGAAGGGGGAAAAGTTTAAAGGGAATATTAGAGGGGGCTTCTTCACACAGAGAGTGGTGGGAGTGTGGAATGAGCTGCCAGATGAAGTGGTGAATGCGGGCTCACTTTTAACATTTAAGAAAATCTTGGGCAGGTACATGGATGAGAGGGCTGTGGAGGGGTATGGTCCAGGTGCACGTCAGTGGGACTCGGCAGAAAAATGGGTCTGCACAGCCAAGAAGGGCCAAAAGGCCTGTTTCTCTGCTGTAATGTTCTATGGTTCTATTCTATGGTTCTAAATGGCAGTGATTATGCTGTATGATAATCAAGCGGCAGTTGTATCATGCCACTTTACACCTGATAACTGTGATATCCAAACCCTCTTAATTTAAGTTGTTTCTATTTTTAATCTGAGCTCCAGGTCAAAAGCCCCCGCATTTTCGAAAAATAACAGGTGCCAAATCAAAATCGAAGTAGGTAAAATACATACTTGTTAATTGATTAAAACGTTTGGCTTGATCCCTAGCTGGCTTGGTTTTAAGCTTTGCAGTGTTTTTATATTTGGAAAACCTTGAACAATAGATGGTGTTGTGGGAAAAATGCCACTCGTTGTCAGATCTCAAGGTTAACTGTGCCGCCCTATCTGCGGCTTGATTTCCTTTGAAATTTAACCAGTCCGGGTTATCTCTTCCGGGTTCTTTCTGGTGTGCTTTAATTTTGATTACTGCGGCTTCTCTAAGTCTCTCGCTAGCTCTCAATAGTGCCTCAATTCTTTGCTGGTGTTTGGTAGGGGTTCCCCCGTGGTTTTGAACCCTCTCCTTCCCCAAGCTGTCATGTAATCATGTATGACTCCGAATGCATAGCGACAATCTGAATAGATGTTACCGTTTTACCCTCAGATAACTCAAGTGCCTGTGTGAGTGCCACCAGTCCTGCCACTTGTACAGATAAGCCTCCGTCAATTCTACCCGAACTTACTGTTACTAATTTGTCATTCACTACTGCCCATCCTGTCCGTGGTGATCCTCCCACATATTTGCGTGACCCATCCACAAGAAGGGTCTCCTCAGCTGTTATTAGGGGCATATCCTTCATCCTACCCTCTCCTTCATCCATATCCATATCCCCACAATTGTGTGGCTCTCCGTCGTCTAAAACCCCTTCCGCTGGCTTTTTTCCCTGTATCCCTTACTATTATTACGGACTTGCTGGGAGGTAGGAGGACAGCTTCCCATTTAGCCCTTCTCATGTTTGATTCTGACTTTAGTTTTCCCGTGTTCAGCATTTCCACCAAGGTGTGTTTGGTGTGAAGGATTATATTCCCTGTCATGATTACTGGCTCGCTAACCTTTACGGCCCAGGCGGCACAATCCAAGGCGGCTATGCACCTTGGCAGTCCGGTGACTACCGGCCCTTCTGCGGTGGAATAATACCCTATGTGTCTTTTTCTGTCGCCATGGTCCTGTGTTACCACTGAGGAATAGAACCCTCCCTCATTGCTACAATGAATATGGAAGTCCTTGTGAAGATCGGGTAATCCTAGTCCAGGGGTTGATATTAGTTCTGCTTTTAGTTTTTTCTAAGCCTCTTCTTGCTCGGGTCCCCATTCTACGGGATTTAAAGCTGGCTTTCCCCCTTTAACGAATCTTTGTATGGGTTCTGCGAGTTTTGAGAACCCTGGGATGAAACTCCAGCTGTAGTTGAATAATCCTAATACCTTTCTAACCCATTTTATGTTGACGGGTCGCGGCATCTGTTGTATTGCCTTTTTCCTGTCCGTTGGCATTTCTTTCGGTCCTTGGGATATAAGGTGCCCGAGGTATAGGACCTGTGTTTTCCCGATCTGCGACTTTTTGGGGCTGACCTTTAACCCTGCGGCTTTTAATTCGTTTCGTACTAAATATAAGGCTTCTTGATGTCCTGACTTGGACTCTGAAGCTATTAGGACGTCGTCTACATATTGTAGGGTCGTGCTACCCTCTGGCAGTTCTACCCTGTTCATGATGTCACTCATTACTCGATGGAATATAGCGGGGCTGTTGTGGAATCCCTGTGGTAAACGAGTCCACGTTTACTGCCTGTCCCCCACTGTAAAGGCGAATTTGTCTTGGGATTCAGGGTCCAATGGTAAGGACCAGAATCCGTTAGCTATGTCCAGTACTGTGAATATTTTATGCTCCTGTGATAGTCCATTCAGGATTGTCGAAGGGCTTGCTACAATGGGGTGCAGCTTGCACGTGACTTTATTAAGTCCGGTGTAATCTATTGTGAGCCTATAGCTTCCGTCAGGTTTGCTCACTGTCCAAGTTGGGGAGTTAGTGATGCTTGTGGTTTCTCTCAGGATCCCTCTTTCCACTAACCCTTTAACATTCTCTACTACAGCTTTCTCTGCTTCTGGTTTGACTGGGTATTTTCGGTACGGCTTATGCTCTGGTCCCGGTACGTTTATTGCGTCCGTTTTAGTCAAACCGGTATCTAACTTTGTTTCAGCCCATACTCCGGGGACGGAAGCACAGATGGCTCCGAACGCTCCTGTCTCTAATTCCCAATTTCTGGTGGTGACTTTGGCCACCTCAGTGGTTTCGAGGTGACTTGTAAGTTTCCCTATCCTAGTTTTTCGTCCGTCCTGTCTTGGCCAGATCAATTCTCCCTTCCCACAGTCTATCAAGATCTCATATTATTTCATTAAATCATTGCCCATTATTGTACCCTCGTTATTTTTGCACACATAGAACCTCATTGGTATATAAAGATTCTTTATTTCTACTAACGTGATCTCACTCACGTAGGCGGGTGTTTTGTTCCCTCCTATCCCGGTCAGATAAATCATTTTATTTGTAGTGGGTAAGGGTAGGTCGGTAACCGATATGGAGGCCCCTGTGTCCACTAGCATCTCACATTGCCTGCCCCCTACCAGTGCTGACACAGAAATCCTTCCCTCCTTTTTACCCTTGTGAACGGGGGCTGCAGACCGTCAATCTTGCTGACCCCGGGGGTTCTGTGGTTCCACCGGTTCAGCTGGGGACATGGATCGCGTCAGGGGTCTCCCATGCTTATTCCAACATACTGCTTCTGTATGTCCGTGTTTATTACAGTGGCTGCAATGTTTCCCACTGTTCCCAACTTTTTTCCTTTCCCGTGGAGTCCCGCAATCCCTCGCAAAGTGCTCTTGTCGGCCACAACTGTGGCAATTCAGTTTAGGCTTTGTTCCATTTCCGTTACTGTAGGCTACTATTCTTTCTAGCCTTGCTCTTGCCTCCTGGTGTTTCTCTTCCGCTGGGACACCGCTAGCCCATTCTACCAGCTCATCGTAATCTTGGGACATGATCACTCCCATTTTTAGGATGAGATGGTGAGCACTAGAGAGTCCAACCTTAAAAGCCTGGATGAACGCTCGATCTCCTCGCCCTGGATTCCCTGTCCTGAGCACTCTTGGTATATCCAGAACAGTCGTTCCCCGTACTCAGAAGCTCCTTCTCCTTTTAGCTGCTTTGTGGTGGTAATTCTGCTCCAGTTAATGGGAGCATTCCCGAAGACCTTCTGAATTTCTTCTTTGAACTGTAAGAAGGGTGCCTGTTGGGCATCTATCTCTGCTGTTAGGGGGATTACATGTGTCCACCGTCCCCCATTATAATCCTGTGCAATAGAGGCGGCGAGTCCACCTGCTACCTGCCTCCACTAATCCGCTGACAGGCTGCCCTGACCAGCTGGTGTACGTCTCTCAGGTGTAATTGGCGTCCTACCCAGATTGTGTCTAATTCGTCCCGGAATTTAGTTTTTGCGCTTCTAGGTTGTAATTTACCCAGTGAAGCCATTATCTGCTGGCTTTCATCTGGGGTAATGGGTTTATAATTTGCCTTTGGTCGCGCTGCTGTTCCCCCTCGGGTTACTGGCGCTAAGTTATGTTCTAGCGCTTCCCAGCCCCCCGAAGGAGCGTTTGGTCCCTGCTGTGTGGACTCATAAGAAGGTAGAGGATCAGTTTCCCCTTCCCACTGCCTTTCTAAAACCTGGTTTTGCTTTTCCAGCTCCCTCACTCGGGATTCTAATTCTCTAATCCATTATTTATCTTCTCTCAATTTCTTAGTAGATGTGACTACTTGCTCAATTAGGCCAGCGAACTGATGTGTTAACATTACTCCTATCTTTTTTGTCTTGTTTCTCTTTTCTTTGTCTATCCACTCTCTCTGCTGCTCTAAGGTGTGAGAAGTATCCCAGCCATCTTTTTGCATTCTCTTTATTCACTCCTTCCTGTCTGCCATGTAAATTTCAATGAGGGAACCTGCAGATCCCCTTTTAACTCCACTATTTGCCATTTCGCAGATTTCACTAACCACGACCACGATTACTCTTTAGTAAAGTGTGCTAACTACCGTAGGGACTTCACTACCCCCGGCCACTATTACTACTCTTTGCAAAGTGTGCTCTCTACCGTAGGGGCTTTACTACCCCCGGCCACTATTACTATTCTCACACCATGTTTCACTGCCATTATAGGGTTTCAAGTTATACTCACGGCTTCCACGATTACCACCTCGGCAAGGTATTTCTCCACCGGATTCCTGTTTAGGTCAGAGTTGATCAAACTCCTCTTCTGCCCCGCTTTTCACAACATTGACTGTGCAATTCCCAACTTTTCAAAGTTTCATGCAATCAGATTCCAACTCTGCGTCTGTTCGCCACTACAGAGCTTGATGTTAAACCGACTTCTGCCCCTTGTGCTTCATAATCCTTAGTGCCCTTGGTGTCTCTCACTCACTTAAATTCCTGACCTTCACTTGGCAGATTTCTACTCTTAATAGCCAGTCTAAGGCAGAGATTTTGAGACATGCACTACCTTGTCCTTTTGTCGATCAGCACATGTCACAGTTACTTATTACCATCAGCAGTTAGTACTCATCACTATATCAGATACACAGTACAAATACCCTTTACGTTTCACCCTTGTAAACTGTATTTCTGACCCGGTCTGACTCTCACAGATTCCGTGATCTCTACCCCATTTCCGATCGTGGCCAATCGATCTCAGCAGTAATAGGATCCGAGCCGACTACGCCAATTTGTTGTGGGAAGAATGCCACTCGTTGTCAGATCTCAAGGTTTCAAAAAATACAGTTTATTCAATGGAGCTCCGTGGAGACAAGGCACAAGTCATTAGCAAACCTTCTCTCAGTACAATGACGGGAACGCTCCATCTTTATACGTTTTACACAATAGATGGACCGGAGATTTGAACATTATCACATCATTATAGGCAGACCCAAACAGATCCAAACATTTAACATAGTATTGTTCTTATGAATGGGGACATTTCCTATGTCTGTGGCTATCAATGGTTGGTTTCGGCTCATTCAGGTACTAATCGGTTTTCCTGCATTCATATGTTCTCGCTCTTTCTATGACTAATCTACTTCCTTTGTCTCGGGTTTTCCCTTATCTAAAAGATGTCTCGATCCTTGACTGGCTTCCTGAGTTGTTTGTAAAATTTAAATCACTGTCTGTGATTCTAAATGGCTTGTCTGTTGGGTTAGATTTCAAGTGATCTTTGTCTAAGTGGAAGCCGGTGTCTGTTTTATGGTTCCTTGCCCAGTTAACTCTGTGTGTGCCAGGCAGTCATTTTAAAGTGTGCTTTCCTTACGTTTTTTCCCCGTACAGATGGCACATGAAATTCCAACGGCAGTACATATATGTTAACCAGTTACAGAATGCTAAACTATCAGACGTTCGTAAATCAGTATATTCTGTGGATCTTGATACTGCATTCTAACTGGGCAATTTGCATTGGTATTGGTCTCCGGAAGTTAGTACTGTCGTCAGGTTATACTTTGGATGGGCTCGGCAGAACTATCATCAATGTTAGATGATGCAATCTATTGCAAGTTAACGAAACATCATACAAGCTTCGAATTTCATATTGGTCCAAATGTTATTCCGAAATAACTGGCAACACAAGTTCCAACAATTCATGGTGTTCAATGGCTGGCAACAAATGCAGATTTAAAATACTCAATGACAACATATTTATCTGTATTAACAACGGAGGTTTTAACTGATTAATCTCCCGCTGGAACTTAGAATAATCAGAGCTACGATTCATTTCACGAACTTGATACATTTTAAACTGAATCATAGACAGTATATTTACCTCATTCTTTTGTTCCTATTTTCCGACTGCTTCATAAAATTACTTTTTTTTCCCTAACTTCTCAACTAACTCTCTTATAATTTCGACTTCAAGACAAGGAAAGAGCACATGGTCCTTCCAAGGTTATCTCCTTACTTAACATTAAAACATTAAAGCGAACAACAACAAAACATTCACGCAACCACTTTGTTAAACACACAGATACACATGGAAGCGTCCAACATTTATTCAAACTTAACATCTTAAACTGGAATGAAAGTAAAACACTTGAGAATACAGAACGTCGATTAACAGTCGCTTTTATTCTTGTCTTCCGGACTGTAATTAAACTCAAAACAGAAGTAAATTCAGGAAATCTTATGACTTTACTTCCCCAGCCCCCCCGCGCACCCCCCCACCCCCGACCCCCCCCCCCCCCCCCCCCCCGCACCCCGCCACCCCCACGAGGTTGAACCAAGGCTATTAAACTCGCACACAGAGAAACAATTCACTTTGATCTGCTATACCCTGTTCCACCACATGAGGCTCTCGATCACACAATAACATCCTTCTCTCTCTCTCTTTGTCCTGTACGCAATCTGCTCGTTTTTAACCCTTTACTCCCCTCTTTGGTCTATCACGCTTCAAATTAACCAATTTAACCTGATTTGAGTCCCTTCTGTCTTTGCAGCGGCACTGGTGCTGGTGTCTGTTATATTCATTGAGGCACTGACGGCTACCTTAGATTTCTGGTGATTATCTACAATCGGTCAATTCCACCAATCCTCCTCCTGTTCATCCGTGTCGGTATTTTGGAACAACATTGGCAAGCCAAATAGCTCTGTTTTTTATCTTTCCATAGAACCATAGAACCATAGAAAATTACAGCTCAGAAACAGGGCTTTTGGCCCTTCTTGTCTGTGCCGAACCATTTTATGCCTAGTCCCACTGACCTGCACTTGGACCATATCCCTCCACACCCCTCTCATCCATGAACCCGTCCAAGTTTTTCGTAAATGTTAAAAGTGACCCCGCATTTACCACTTTATCCGGCAGCTCATTCCACACTCCCACCACTCTCTGCGTGAAGAAGCCCCCCCTAATATTCCCTTTAAACTTTTCTCCTTTCACCCTTAACCCATGCCCTCTGGTTTTTTTCTCCCCTAGCCTCAGCGGAAAAAGCCTGCTTGCATTCACTCTATCTATACCCATCACAATCTTATACACCTCTATCAAATCTCCCCTCAATCTTCTAAGCTCCAGGGAATAAAGTCCCAACCTATTCAATCTCTCTCTGTAACTCAGCTTCTCAAGTCCCGGCAACATCCTTGTGAACCTTCTCTGCACTCTTTCAATCTGATCTACATCCTTCCTGTAACTAGGTGATCAAAACTGTACACAATACTCCAAATTCGGCCTCACCAATGCCTTATATAACCTTACCATAACACTCCAACTTTTATACTCGATACTCCGATTTATAAAGGCCAATGTACCAAAGGCACTCTTTGCGAGCCTATCCACGTGTGACGTCACTTTTAGGGAATTCTGTACCTGTATTCCCAGATCCCTCTGTTCAACTGCACTCTTCAGTGTCCTACCATTTACCCTGTACGTTATTCTTTGGTTTGTCCTTCCAAAGTGCAATATCTCACACCTGTCTGCGTTAAATTCCATTTGCCATTTTTCAGCCCATTTTTCTAGTTGGTCCAAATCCCTCTGCAAGCTTTGAAAACCTTCCTCACTGTCCACTACACCTCCAATCTTTGTATCATCAGCAAACTTGCTGATCCAATTTATCACATTATCATCCAGATCATTGATATAGATGACAAACAACAATGGACACAACACCGATCCCTGAGGCACACCACTAGTCACAGGCCTCCACTCAGAGAAGCAATCCTCCACAACCACTCTCTGGCTTCTTCCATTGAGCCAGTGTCTTATCCAATTTACTACCTCCCCATGTATACCTAGCGACTGAACCTTCCTAACTAACCTCCCATGAGGGACCTTGTCAAAGGCCTTGCTGAAATCCAGGTAGACAACATCCACCGCCTTCCCTTCATCCACTTTCCTGGTAACCTCCTTGAAAAACTCTAATAGATTGGTCAAACATGACCTACCACGCACAAAGCCATGTTGACTCTCCCTAATAAGTCCCTGTCTATCCAAATATTTGTAGGTCCTATCCCTTATCACACCTTCCAATAACTTGCCCACCACCGACGTCAAACTTACTGGCCCATAATTTCCCGGATTTCTTTTGGAACCTTTTTTAAACAACGGAACAACATGAGCCACCCTCCAATCATCCGGCACCTCCCCCGTGAATACTGACATTTTAAATATGTCTGCCAGGGCCCCTGCAAGTTCAACACTAGCTTCCCTCAATGTCCGTGGGAATACCCTGTCCGGTCCTGGGGATTTATCCACTCTGATTTGCCTCAAGACAGCGAGCACCTCCTCCCCTTTAATCTGTAAAGGTTCCATGGCCCGCCTACCAGTTTGCCCTATTTCCGTAGACTCCATGCCCGTTTCCTCAGTAAATACGGATGCAAAAAAAACATTTACTATCTCCCCCATCTCTTTTGGTTCCATACACAGTCTACCACTCTGGTCTTCAAGAGGACCAATTTTATCCCTCACTATCCTTTTGCTCCTAACATACCTATAGAAGCTATTTGGATTTTCCTTCACTCTGTCTGCCAAAGCAACCTCATGTCTTCTTTTAGCCCTCCTGATTTCCCTCTTAAGTAGCTTCTTGCACTTTTTATACTCCTCGAGCATCTGATGTGTTCCTTGCTGCCTGTACATTCCATACAACTCTCCCTTCCTCTTAATCAGTGTTACAATCTCCCTCGAGAACCAAGGCTCCTTATTCCTATTTACTTTGCCTTTAATCCTGACAGGAACATACAAACTCTGCACTGTCAAAATTTCTCCTTTGAAGGCCTCCCACTTTCCATTTACATCCTTACCAGAGAACAGCCTGTGCCAATCGACACTTCCCAGATCCCTTCTCATTTCATCAAATTTGGCCTTTTTCCAGTTCAGAACTTCAACCCGAGGACCAGATCTATCCTTATCCACGATCAGGTTGAAACTAATGGCATTATGATCACTGGATCCAAAGTGTTCCCTCACACTCACATCCATCACCTGCCCTAACTCATTTCCCAATAGGAGATCCAATAACGGATCCTCTCTAGTTGGCACCTCTATATACTGATGTAGAAAATTCTCCTGAACACATTTTACAAACTCTACCCCGTCTAAACCTTTACCAGTATGCGAGTCCCAATCGATATGTGGAAAATTAAAATCCCCTACTATCACAACTTTGTGTTTCTTGCAGTTGTCAGCTAACTCTCCGCTGATTTGCTTCTCCAATTCTCGCTGACTATTGGGTGGTCTATAATACAAGCCCATTTATGTGGTCATACCTTTCCTGTTTCTCAGCTCCACCCATAGGGCCTCTGTAGACAAGCTCCCTAATCTATCCTGCCTGAGTACCGCTGTAACATTTTCCCTGACCAACAATGCCACCCCCGCCCCCCACCTTTTATCCCTCTGCCTCTATCCCGCCTGAAACATTGGAACCCTCGAACATTGAGCTGCCAGTCCTGCCCCTCCTGTAGCCAAGTTTCACTAATGGCTATAATGTCATATTTCCACGTGTCTATCCACGCCTTCAGCTCATCTGCCTTCCCCACAATACTCCTGGCATTGAAATAGACACACCTCAAAAATTATTTCCACCACACTCTACCCTTCCATTTGTGATTTTGCTTGAACTAACCTGTCTTTTTACCCCTGCTCCACTATCTGCTCTGGCACTCTGGTTCCCACCCCCCTGCAAATCTAGTTTAAACGCTCCCCAATAACACTAGCAAATCTCCCTGCAAGTATATTGGTCCCCTTGTAGTTTAGGTGTAACCCGTCTCTCTTGTACAGGTCCCACCTGCCCCAGAATAGGTCCCAATGATCCAAGAATTGGAAACCCTGCCCCCTGCACCAGTTCCTCAGCCACGTGTTTATCCGCCCAAGCATCCTACTCCTGCCCTCACTGGCATGTGGCTCAGGTAGCAATCCTGAGATTACTACCCTCGGGCTCCTGCTTTTTAACTTCCTTCCAAGCTCTTTGTACTCACTCTTTAGGACCTCCTCACTCTTCCTTCTCACGTCCTTGGTACCGACATGTACCACGACATCTGGCTGATCACCTTCCCTCTTTAGAACACTGTGCACGCGATCAGAGACATCGCTGACGTTGGCACCTGGGAGGCAACAAACCATGCGGGAGTCTCTGTCCCGTCCACAGAACCCCCGGTCCGTACCTCTGACCATCGTGTCCCCTATCACTACTGCTCTCCTCTTCTTCATCCCACCCTTTTGCGCTGCAGTACCATACTCAGTATCAGAGTTCCGGCTGTTGCAGCTTGTCCCAGGTAAAGCATCTGCCACAACATTATCCAATTCAGTATACCTGTTGTGGAGGGGTATGTCCACTGGGGAACCCTGCTCTGCCTGTCCTTTCACACTGCCATTTCCTCTCCTTACAGTAACCCAATTTCCTGTGCTCTGCTGCTTAGGTGTAACTATCTCCCTAAAGCTACTGTCTGTATACGTCTCATTGTCCCGAATTAGATGGAGGTCATCAAGCTCCTTCTCCAGTTCCCTAACACGCTTTGCTAGCAGCTGCAGCTGAATGCATCTTTTACAGGTGCTGTCGTCAGGGATACCGGAGGTCTCCCTGATCTCCCACATCCTGCAAGAGGAGCATTCCAACATCTTGCCTGGCATATTTCCTTCGTTTCGCTTGCCGTACTAATCCATTTTTTCTCAGTCTCGTCTGTCCTTTGCAGTCTCTCTTGTTCTACTCTATCTCTTTTGTCCTTCTCATATTTCTCACATTCCCACTTCAACCTTACCCAAGTCTTAGGGTTTCCCTCATTATCACATACATTGATCCATCTCCTGCGTGCATTTTTGCCCCTCTTCCCAGTTTTGTTTTGGTAACTCTGCTCCAGTAAGTGGGAGCATTCCATAATACCCTTTGAATCTACCCTGTGAATCTCTGCTTTAAACTGGGTGAAGGGTTTATAATTCGCTTTTGGCTGCGCATCTGTTCCCCTTCGGGGTACTGGCGTTAAGTTGTGTTCGAGAGCTTCCCACTCCTCTGGAGGAGCCGTTGGTCCCTGTTGTGTGGACTCATTAGGAGGTAAAGGAACAGTTTCCCCTCTCCATTGTTTTTCTTCTCATACTTGGTTTCGTTTCTCCAGTTCCCTTATTCTGGATTCTAACTCTTTAATCTTTCCTTTACTTTCACTACACCTTTTAGTAGAGGCGACTACTTGCTCAATTAGCCCAGCTAACTGATGTAATAAGAAGACTTATATCTTCTTTGTCTTGTTTATCTTTAGTAGGCAGGGGTCTTCTGTCCGTTAATTTCTTTTACATAGATCATTTTATTCGTTATGGGTAAGGGTAGGTCAGTGATAGATATGGAGGTTCCCGTGTCCACCAGCATTTCACATTGTCTGCCTCCTACGAGGGCAGACACGTAGATTCTACCCTCCTCTTACCCAAACTCGCGGGGGCTGCCCCTTATTGCCCCTCTGTGTGGCCCCCCTTTGGAGCCCTACAATCTCAGGCGAAGTGGCCTATTTTTCCGCAATTGTAACAGTAACCTTTTGACTTCGTGGCAAATTGTTGAACTAAGAGAACTCCAATTTTCTTAGTTCCGTCTTTTCTTTACTACCGCCCACCACCCCCCCCCCCCCCCCCCCGCACTTTTCTAACCATTTCCGTTGTTGGTCTACTGGGTGGTCGAAATCTCATCCCCCTTTGTTCATCTGTTTAATGAATTTGTCCCTCTTACTCATCTATTAGTGGAGCAGGGACCCCGGGGGCCCCCACTGTCCTTGTCCCGCCATAACACAGATAAGTTGTACTCACCACCTGGAGTCTTCCAATCTCCTTTCTCGCTCTCCCCCTCCTAGTTCTCTGTTATCAGAGTTCGGTGATACCCGTCAGGGGTGATCAGATCCCTTTGTACCACCAATTATACTATATTTTTATTCAGCCGGCTTTCACATGAAGGCTTTTCCTTCAACTCCGGTGATCACTCAGACAGTTTCTTTCTCACTCACGTATGAATATTACATCTCAGGCAGCCTTTTTCCAGACCCTAAAACACCAATTTCAATTTCCTGACCTCAGCGTGGGAGATTTCCCCTCTTAACAGTCAGTCTAAGGCTGGGTGTCATAGTCAATTGCCTCCTTGTCCGTATGTGTTCAGTTCAGACGTCTTTCATTAGGTCAGACACTCATCACAGATCATTACTCACTGTACTTTGACCCACTTCATCAAGTTCGGTAATCTATTCCGTTGTCCCGGTTGTGGCCATTCGACCGGACCCGTGAACAGAACCCAGGTTTCGGCACCAATCGTTGTCGGTAAAATAATACCTCTGAGACTCGTGGTGAGTCAAAGTATAGTGGTTTATTTGCACAATTGTGGGAGAGGTCCGATGCCTCACATGGCCTCAGACTTCTCAGTGAATACAGGTCAAGAGCACACATTTATACAGTTTTTCGCCTCTGGTCACGTCCTCATCTTCCCACAATTATTGCTGTCTTAGCGATTCTATCCATTGCGTAGTACGCATAGTCGTGGCCGTCTCAAGGCTGTGTTTTGTCGCCTCTATGTGGAGTCCTGTGGGTTGTTTAGAAGATAAGTTGCACAACAGGTTAACTAAAACACAAGGGCCTATATAGCAATTTATATCAGTAGATGAATAGCAGATAATGAATATATGAATCTATCGTTATATGATGACAGAAGGCATGCATGTCAGCTCCACCGTGTTAAACAAAGGTACATAATAGAAAGGAACATAAAATGGAGTTTGCTTAGCTGATTCTGCTAAGCCACATTCCTGATACAAAATCAGCTGGGAACAGCAAAGATAGCTGTCTCTCTTATCTGGTTTCGATACATGTAAACAGGCTTTATAGACATGAAGACACCGAGCTCTAACAAAACCTGAGTCATAGAGTGCTTCTCACAAAATTTCTAAGTATCACAATGTTCATTAACCCATTCCCATCTTCAATATATTATACACTTCTGTCAATAAAGGAGAACATTCCATAGGGCTTCTTTACAACCTTGTCTACCTAAACTGCTGTCTTCAGGAACCTGTATACCTGTCGGCCAATTTATCTCATTTATTCAATCCTCCTTAACATAGTCCAAATTATTGCGTATTTTCTTCAACTGTTTGTCCTCTCTAAATGCATTACCTCAAAATTATCGACATTAAAAGTCCTCTGACACTCCCCCCCCCCCCCCCCCCCCCCACCCCCACTTCACCATCCCATCGATATTGTTTTGTTGAAAATATCCATCATATGCACTATCCGCTACTCGGTCAATCTCTTTCTTGGCAGCAAATTCTCCAATCGTGCCCCTGCCCCTACTCCCCACATCCAAAACTAACTACCAAATAGTTAAATTCTTATGCAAGGGTCCCAGCACTGAACTTGTGGAACAGCGTTTGATACAACTTACAGTTCGCAAGAGCATTCATAGACCATTAAATTTTGTTTACTTTTATTGAGCCAACTTTTGATCAAGTTTGCTACATTACTCTACAACTCATGAGATTTTATTATTTTGACAAATATACCATCAGGTATCTTCTGCAATGCCTTGGACGGCATGCCGGCACAATAGTTAGAACTGCGGCCTCGTAGCACCAAGAACATTAGTTTGATTCCCGGCTTGGGTTACTGTCTGTGTAGAATTTGTACGTTTTCCTTGTGTCTGTGTGGGTTTCCTCCGGGTGCTCGTCTTCCTCCCAGAGTCCAAAAGGCGTGCTTGTTAGGCACCTTGGCCACGCTGCCAAGTTCTGCCTCGGTGTACCCGAACAGGCACCTGAGTGTGGCGACTAGGGGATTTTCACAGTAACTTAATTGCAGCGTCGATGTAACCATACTTTTGACTAATGCATAAACCTTACTTTACTTTTTCAAATCATTGTAAACAACATCCATTGTACTACATTCATCAACTCTTCCTGCAGTTCCGCAAAGCGTTCAATTTACTTCGTGAGGCAACAAATTTCCTTTGAACAAACCAGGCTGGCCATCTCTGACAACTCCATGCCTTTCGAGGTGGCAGTTAATCCTACCTCTCAGCATTAATTGTACGAAATTTCCTACCACTGACGTAGGACTGATTGGCCTATAATTGTTTCACATTTCCTTCCATACCTTTTCAAATGATTGAACTACGTTTGCATTTCTCCAGACCGCCGGTACATGTCATGTATCTGGTGGATCTGGAAAATCATCCTCAGATCATCTGCTATCTCCTCCCTGGCCTCCTTCAGCAGCCTGTGATACTTTCCATCTAGCCCTGCCCACTTATCGAATTTCAAAGATTCTAACCCATCAAGTCCTCTGTCTTAATGATTATCCCATTCAATTTCTCAAAGCGTTCCTTCCGGACTACAAAATCTGCATCATGCCTTTCCTTTGTAAAGCCGGACACAAATATTCATTTGAATTCCTTTTCACAGCCTCTGCATCTACACAAAATGTATCTTCTTCATCACTGATACATCCAAATTTTGCCTTAACTAACTTTTACCATTTGTATATTGGTAAAGCAACTTCAATTTTTCTTTATCTTTACTTGCTAATATTCTTTCCAAGTCCCTCTTCTCTGTTTCCTTATGTTCCTTTTCACGTCGTCCCTGCACTTCCTATATGAATCTAGGCTTTCTGCAGTGGTTTTTTTGTGCCTATCGGGCACTTTCCTGTCTGATGTTGCCCCGTATTCTTCTGGACAAGAGTTTGGGTCCAGATTTGGCAGTACAGCTCTTATTTGTGGAGGAGGCATGCCTTTGTATATTTCCAGGGTAGAGTGTGTCCTGTGGAAAAGCCGAAACTGAAGAGGATCTATCCAGAGAGGCGCGTGTGTAGCTTGATTTTCCCTAAGGTATGCAGCTCCATTCCAGGATAGAGTGTGCACCGCTGTTATTCCAAAACCAGAAATTGTCTCTACTTGGAGGGCCACAACTTGGGTGACGACTGAAGAGTGACTATTTCTGGTTGTTGTCTGTAACATGTCAGAACGTGGAGAAGAATCATTACTGGGCACAGCATGCCTTAGATTGTATTTAAACTGGGAGATAGTCACTTCCTCAGAAGAGAGTGATTTGGCCATCTTCCATGAATGAAGGGCATATATTCCTAGGGGCAGCATGCTTTACGGATGACTGAACCTGCAGAAAATCAATTCCTGGAAAGGTTGCCGTCGGGAGATCCTAATCTTGAAGCGGTTCTATTGTTGTCCCACCTTTTGATGAAACTTTGAAAAGTTCTACTCCTGGGTAGTGTCGAACTTGGGGATGGATTGCAACTGGCAAGGAATATTTTCTAGTGTGACGAAACTGTGCATTTAAGAAATGTATCAGTGTCATGTTCTTTGTGCATTACTTTTGTGGAATCATTTATGTTTCCGTTGCTGCTTTCTTTATGACAGACAGCCGACATGTTTGTGCTGCAGAAGTATGATTGAAGCTGATTGCTAAAATGCTTGTTTGAATCTTGAATAATACAGTGCTGTTATTGTTTTTGTTTTCCTCTGGTGTTGCTTTCGGAGCAGGGTTTGATTCGATTGATTAACGGTGAATATCATTTTATCGAGCAGGTCTCGGCTTAAAGGGAGACGTAAGTTCAGATGCTGCTTGGGATCGTTATAGGGAAGTAATTATCTGTGCATCTCTGTCTCTCTCTGGACATTAGAGAATGGGGGCTGCCAGTATGTAGGTCTGTTTATCTGATGTTCTATTGTTTAAAGAGCAACATTTGTCTGTCGGCTGCTCTATGGGAGCCAGAATACAGGGATCTGTTTATTTCTGTATCCAGAGTGGTTAAAAGGCACCGCGTGAACCTATTTGTCTTTATATGCTAAATGATTCTGAAGAAGGATACATGTTTGTGGGGATAATGCTAAAATTGGAACAATAGAAACAGCTAGTAGTTAAAATTACAACCTGTCATATTTAAATATATCAAATGTTAAAAGTTATGCTAATTATTTTTGTTATATTTAAAATTATTATTAAGTAAAGTATGTCTTAATTAAAGCTTCTTAGTGGATTAGTGCTAACACAGCTGGATTGAAGGATATAATGCTCGCACTAACGGCAAAATCAAGCGAAGCTGGGAATTAGGCTGACATCACAATGTACCTTGGGGTTTCTGATCTTGTTCTTAACACTGAGTCGTGTGCAATCTGTGGGGGGAGTGAAACTGGGGAGTGGCTCTTTCAGAGACGTGTGTTACCTTGTGATGGATTGAAGTTAGTTGGACATTATTCCTGGGCATTGTGACACCTGGGAGCATGCGAAATTGGAAAGGGTGCATTCCGGAAATGGCAGACGGTATATTCATGGGATGAATATCTTGGGCAGTTCCTAATCTTGGTCTGTTCTCACAAAACGCTCCGAGCTGTTGTTCCAGCCATGCAGAGTTTCTAATTCTTTCACATGGAGAACGTCTGAAGCTGGGGAGCATATATCATTTGAAAGGAACCGAGGGGAAAGATTCAAAATTGGGCTTAGACTTTGTAAGTGACCAGCACTGGAGATATTCTATTTCAGTGATGGGTGTAGTCTTGAAGTAGTGGAAACCGTGGGACAGTCTATTCCTGGCAAATCCATGTTCTGGAGGCTGCGTTTAATTTGTGCGAATCCATTCTTTGGACGAATGTGCAAGATGGAATAGTCGGAGCTGTGGTGAGTAAGACGCTGCGCTCGTAAAGTTTAGGTGCCTGGAAAGGCTCCATTCCTGTAAAGATTGTAACCTACGGAGGCCATGACGATTATTTATTTTTCATTAATTGTGGAGGATTCGATTAGTCCAGAAGTGGGCATCCAATCCAATTAGCTATCCAGTCTAGGGAAGTGTTCAGTCGAGTAGTGTCCGATGATTGCGTGCACGAAGGGATGCCAGATTATATTGCCAATATCTTACGCAATTGGGTCGTGTTTCGGTCTAATTGGGAAACAGGCCCAGTCTGAGATAATCGTTTAAAGCAGATTCAATGAGAAATATAACCTCTCAGAAATTTGCAAATTACCTCCAACAAAGTAACAGATGAACAATTTACAACGTTCTTTCCCCAGCCCCTGCTAAACCATTGGTGTTACATGTGATACCTTACAGTGTGCAATGTTAATCTCTAACACATCTCCTCCAGTATCACCACCCCAATAACAGCTACCCATTTGGTTGATGCTGAAATCCTCTCCTTATTGCTGGTTCAGATATGCAGAACGCCTATTCAGCGCTTTCCCGGCTCGTATCCCTTTCTGTCTGGCAGTTAATTTACTGGGAATTGTGATCCTGTGTCAGAGGTAGTGTGGTCTCTCCACGTGGACTTCTCGCTACCTGGTGGCCATGGCAATGGCAGATCTATTGTTCATTATCACTGACCCCATACTGAACCAAATCATGATGTATCATATGCCCTGGACTTTAGTGGATATTACATCCGTGTGTCGTGTAAACTATGTCCTGATGGCTTCAGCCACAGACTGTTCTCTCTGCGTTACGATCACTTTCTCCTTGGATCGATTTGTGGCTATTCGCTGCGAGAAACTGAAAACAAAATATTGAACCGGGAAATCAGCAGCTGTGGTCCTGGAAAAAAGCAGCATTCTGCTTTGTGCAAAAAAAATCCCCATTTACTTTATATATGAAATTGCATAGATATCCGACAATGTCCATTGTTCGAGAAAGACAAACTATTTGGTTCATTCCGGATGGGTTCGGTATGATATTTTTGATCAGGTTCTTACCCCATTGCTCCCATTCGGTTTAATCATCTTGATTAACGCTCTGACAGTCAGACACATTTTAGTGACCAGTCGAGTCCGAAAGGGACTGAGGGCTTCGAGTAAGGAAACGAAACGCAGTGACCCTGAGATGGAAAGCAGAAGGAAATCAATAATTTATTTATGGGGCAACTCAATCCAAATTGAGGGAGCAGATCCGAATCGCGGTGAAGAATGCGGTCACATCAATTATTCAATTAATGAAAAAAAAACTTGCTGGGAGCCGATTGGGGATGTTTTCTTACGAACTGACAACCTCAGCCAATCAGAAACCGGGACTGCTAAGTGACCGCCTCATCTAACCAGAGGCCGGATTACTTATTGAGCACTGAAGCCAATCAGAGTCCAGCATTGCTTCCTGATCGTCTCAGCCAATCAGGGACAGGAATTTCTAACTTGTCGCCTTAGCCAATCAGAGACCAGTGTTGCCAACTGACAGCTCTCGACATTCAGCAACACAACACGCTTACTGGCAAAGGTGTGCCCCAAACAATGGCCTCCGCATTTTGACTGACAGCGTATCAGATAATCAGAGACGAGAGTTTCTGACTGGCAGCCGTATCAACCAATCAGAACACGAGCAGTTAACCACCAGCCTCCGAAACGATTGCAGGAGTTCAGTTCCCGAACCGAGACACGCGTCAGCCAATTAGAAATACTCTGACGCTGACTGACAACCATCGCACCCAATCACAGACTCAGCTTTAAGACCAACAGCTGCCGGAGTCAGTCAAGGGTCACCTGCTGTACGAAAACAGCCAGCTCAACCAATGGGAAATCTTCACTCACTAAAGGACAACCCCCAGTCAATCAGGTGCATGATTTGCCGGCTGAACGCAGCCTCCGTCGATGTTATTCTGCCCGGAGCTGATTGACCCAACCACGGGGCATCACCACGTTAGCAGTGGAAGGCTCGTGTCGTCAGAGAGCTCCACCTGTGAGCGAAAATGTCTTCAAAGCTTCAGGGAACTGAATCTGATCAGACATAAGCATGTAATTGCCACTGATGCCACAGCCTATCAGCCATAACCAGCGAATCAAAGCAATGCATTAGGTGTCCCACAGTGCAGAAGATTGCTATTCGACCCATCGAGCCTGCACTTTACCACGGAGAATCCAGCTAAACTGGAGATGTTTCCAGGATGGAAGCGAATCGCAGCACCCAAAGGAAACCACATAGACATTAGGAAAACGTACAAACTCCACACAGAGAGTCGACCGAGATTGGAATCAAACCCAAGCCCCTGGTGCTGTCAGGCAACAGTGCCACTCAATGTCTCAGCTTGCCGCCCAATGATATATTTTGTGGTCCCATCATGACCTATGGACGAATTTTGGGTGGACATTGGGGATGTGAAGCTTGGTCATGTTATAAGTGGTTTGCAGCTGTGTGTGGATATTGGGTTTGTTAAACTGTGTAAGAATATTGGGGTTTGAAGCTGCGTGCGGGTATTGGGGGTGTGCAATTGTGGACGGGTATTCGGGATTTGAAGTTGTCTGTGTATATTGGGGCTATGAGGCTCTGTACGTGTATTGGGGTGGGAAGCCGTGTGCAGGTTTTGGGGGTGTGAAGCTGTGTGTGGACATTGGGGTGTGGAGCCGTGTGCATGTATTGGGGGTATGAGGCTATCTGTGGGTACAGGGAGTGTGAGGCTGTGCATCGGTACTGGGCATGTTAAGCTGTGTCCGGTATTGGGGTGTGAAACTGTGTGTGCGTATTGGGGGTGTGAAGCCGTGTTGGAGATTGGCGGACATGAGGCTGTGTGTTTGCATTGATAGTGCGAATCTGTGTTTGGGAATTGAGTGCGTGAAAGTATAAGATCATTGCGACATGAATGCTGATAATTGGGGGTGAGAAACTGTGCTTGGATATTAGGGGAGTGACGATGTGTCTGCCTATTGGGGGTCTGAAGCAGTGTGTGTATTTGGGGTGTGCCGTGTGGGCATTGGTGTATGATGTTGTGTGGGGTTGTGAAACTGTGTGCAGGAATCGAGAGTGTAAAGCTGTGTGAAATACTCCTCTGTATACTCCCCCACGAAAAGCTCTCTCCTGCACAACTGCCACCTTGCAAATCTCCCTCCAAAAAAATTCAATTCTCTAACAGCGAAACCCACCTCCCTCTAATTCAATCCCCCTTTCTCCTTCCAACTCCCTCAATCGCAATTTCGCTCTAATTCCCGAAGTATGTCTTCATTTTTACTCCCTAACATACCCCTAATCCCATTCTCCGTTATTCTATAATCCAACACCCGTCCTGTGAACAGCTCAACAGCACCTGACTAATCCCTCTTGCTCTTAGCATAGCCACCTCCCCGCCCGCCCCCTCCCCCACCCCGCCCTCCCCCACACAAACACACACACACAGACTCTATTTCGTGCTTCCTCGAAACAGAGATAGCCTGTTGATTGCTCCCCCGAAAGCGGATTATGTTGTCTCGTTCGATTCATTACCTCTCCCCTTTTCAAACATTAAGGTATTATCAACTCATCCTCCGGCTCTGAGAACCCTACAGAATTATAGTGTCCTCGCCCTCTCTTCAAAGCCGCCACTCACGTGTCTTTTTTCTCCCATCCCTCTTAATCATTGCTCCCCTCTTTGCCTAATGATCTATTTTCCGAACAGCGGGACTTCACTGTCGAGGCTGGCCAGTGAATAAACACTGGAGGTCTCACATCTATCGTCAGAGCCTGTGTTTCTCCCTCGGTCTCCAGCTATGTTTTCGATTCATTATAAGAATCACACCAACTCTGAGAATCTCACTTTCCCCCTCCTGCCCTTCCCACGCACTGCTCCCCCTGTCCACATACACTACTTTCTCACTCCATGGTTGCTGGTGTTATTATATTTAATGTCAACAATGAAGCTCTCACTTCTCTCAGTCACACCTTCTGTTTCTCCCTCTGTCTCATTTGCTACCCCCCAGATCTCTACCGATCCAATCCCCAATATCGGCTCCTGCCGCTCCTCCTCTGAATGATCTGTTGAAATCTCTGCTGCGTTTGATTATTGCAGGATGGATATGTAACGAAATGTACTCTCTGACCAGATTCTGCCTGACCGTTTAAAATAATGGCGTGCCATCGGTCATGTTTCAAAAATCTAAACCAAAATAGAAAATGAGAGCGAGAAAGCACGGAAATCTCTAAATCCGTCCTGAAGGGGCTGCTATACAATTCATTGATCCATTGGATTCCGCCAGTTAACCACTGTTCGGGTATTGAGCAAATGCAAAGGTGCTCCTGAAATTAGGCCTTGAATTGAGTCCGAGTCACAGAAGTTGCATTAAACCTCTGGGGCAAAGGACAAGATTCCACACTGGTTGAACAGAACAATCCTCTGCATCTACATTCACATGTTCCACGGTCCTGTCGAAGGCACATATCGGACTCCAGGATTGAGGACTTGCCTTTAGCCAGGCTCAGGAATTTTATTATCAGCCACCCCCCTCCCTCGCCGACTGCTTAACAGTACTCGAAAAAACGCACCAAGAGTGACAATCTCCCTCTGTCCCTCTCTAACATTCACTGCTTCTCCTGTCCACCCACTCCAGCTGCTCACTCCAGGATTCGCAATATTAGTACATTCAATGTCCGCAAAGCAGCCTTCAATTCTATCAGTCACCTCTCCCCACCCCTACTTTCTGCTTCTTCCCCCGCTCTATCGCTCTCTCTCTATGGAGGTCCTCGCGCTGTTCCAAACCAATCCTTCATCTCTGCTTATCTCTCTCTTCCTCATGATGTTGATAATCTACCAGAGTCTCTGCTCTGCTTCGATCTTGATGTGAATCTGTCTTGAAGTGCTCTTTCTGAAAAGTTTATCTCTGGGCAGTTCAAATAATGCCTTGATGTAGGCCACCTGTGTAATTTCAACCATTTACATTGCGACGTCAGGATCACTGGAAAGTCAAAACATTCATGTTTTAAAAATGGCACTGCAGAACAAGATCCCAAAGATTGACCCACAAGTGATGTGGCGAACACTTCAGAATCTTTGCCTCCCTTAATAACCACCACCTACCCCATCAATATTTCCCTCAATCTCTAATCTTTTCCACTCACATTCTGTTTCGCAGAGGCCAGGGCGTGTTGCCTCGCGCTATTACGTCCATTTATTTCCAAATGGGGATAAATCCTGTCTCGAAGCATCCTCTACAATACTTTCCCTCCCACTGACAAAAGGCTTACGGGATTGTAATTACCTGCATTATTCTTGCTACCCTTCTTAAACAAAGGAACAACATTCGTCATTCGCCAATCCTCTGAGACCTCCCCTGTAGTCATGATGTGGGGATGCCGGCGTTGGATTGGGGTAAACACAGTCAGAAGTTAACAACACCAGGTTAAAGTCCAACAGATTTATTTGGTAGCAAAAGCCACACAAGCTTTCGGAGCTCCAAGCCCCTTCTTCAGGCGAGTGGGAATCCCGTTCACAAACAGGGCATATAAAGTCACAGACTCAATTTACATGAATAATGGTTGGAATGCGAATACTTACAGCTAATCAAGTCTTTAAGATACAAAGAACGTGAATGGAGAGTGCAGCAAGACAGGCTAAAAAGATGTGTATTGTCTCCAGACAAAAAAGCCAGTGAAATTACCCAGCCTTCAGGATAACAGTGACGACGACACCACACAACCCTGCCACAGCAACCTCTGCAAGACGTGCCGGATCATCGACACAGATGTCATCATCTGACGTGAGAACACCATCCGCCAGGTACAGAGTACATACTCTTGCAAATCGGCCAACGTTGTCTCCCTCATACGCTGCAGGAAAGGATGTCCCGAGGCATGGTACATTGGGGAAACTATGCAGACGCTGCGACAACGGATGAATGAACACCGCTCGACAATCAGCAGGCAAGACTGTTCTCTTCCTGTTGGGGAGCACTTCAGCGGTCACGGGCATTCGACCTCTGATATTCGGGTAAGCGTTCTCCAAGGCGGCCTTCACGACATACGACAGCGCAGAGTCGCCGAGCAGAAACTGATAGCCAAGTTCTGCACACACGAGGATGGCCTCAACCGGGATATTGGGTTCATGTCACACTATTTGTAACACCCACAGCTTGCCTGGACCTGCAAAGTTTCACTGGCTGTCTTGTCTGGAGACAATACACATCATTTTAACCTGTCTTGCTGCTCTCTCCACTCACGTTCTTTGTATCTTAAAGACTTGATTAGCTGTAAGTATTCGTATTCCAACCATTATTCATGTAAATTGAGTCTGTGTCTTTATATGCCCTGTTTGTGAACGGGATTCCCACTCGCCTGAAGAAGGGGCTTGGAGATCCGAAAGCTTGTGTGGCTTTTGCTACCAAATAAACCTGTTGGACTTTAACCTGGTGTTCTTAAACTTCTTACTCTACCTCCCCTGTAGCCAGTGAGGATAGAAAGATTTCTCTCAAGGCCCCAGCAATTTCCTTCCTTGATATTCTCAGCATTTTAGGGTATATCCTATCAGGCCCGGGGGACTTGTCTGCCTTAATGTTTCTTAAGAACCCGATTATCTCATCCTTTTTGATCTCAACATGATTCAAAGTATCTACACACTGCTTCCCAGATTCATCATCCATCAAGTCCTTCTCTTTGGTGAATACTGATACAAAGTAGTGATTTAATACCTGACCCATTTCCTCTGGCTCCATGCATAGATTCCCTCCCCTGTCCTTGAATGGGCCAACCCTCTCCTCTTGCTCTTTATATATGTATAAACAGGCTTGGCATTTCCATTCATCGTGCTGGCCAATGATTTTTCATGATCCATTTTAGCCCTCCTTAATCCTTGCTGAAGTTTCTTCATACTTTCCTTGTATTCCACACCTGCTTCGAGTGTTCGCAGCCTCCCAGCTTTCACGAATGCTTTATTTTTATCTTTGACTCGGCTCACTATATCTCTCGTTATCTAAGGTTCCCAAAGTTTGCCATGCTTATCTTTCATCCTCAGAGAAATGTGCCGGTCCTGAATCCATATCAACTTACACTTGAAAGCCTCACTCATGCCAGATGTTGATTTGCCCTTATACATCTGCCACCAATCTACATTCTTCAGTTCCTGCCTAATATTGCTGTAAGTAGCCTTACCCCAGTTTAGCACCTTAACTTGAGGACTACACTTTTCTTTATCCATCAGTACCTTAAATCTTAATGAATTGTGAACACTGATCCCGAACTGCTCCCCTACTGAAACGTCGACCACCTGGCCGGGCTCATTCACCAGTACCAGGTCCAGTATGGCCCATTCCCAAGTTGGACTATCTCCGTACTGTTTCTCGAAGCCCTCCTGGATGCTCCTTACATTTCTGTCCAATCCACACCCCTGGCAATAAGTGAGTCCCAGTCAATATAGGGGAAGTTAAAACCTCCCACAAAAACATCCCTGTTACTTTTACACCTTGCCAGAATTTGCCTGCATGTCTGTTCCTCTATCTCCCACTGGCAATTGGGCGGCATACACTAAAACCCCAACGTTGTGACTACACCGTTCCTATTCCTGAGCTCCACCCATATTACCTCGCTGTATGAGCCCTCTGAGGTGTCCTCGTCCATTTTTGATATTCTACTAAACCAGTTGTGCAACTCCCCCACCCAGTTTATATCCCCCTCTATCCTGCCTGAAACATCTGTATCCTGTACTGTTAAGCTTCCAATTCTGTCCTTCCATTAACGAAGTCTGTAATAGCAACGACATCCAGTAGTAATCCAAGCTCGAAGTTCATCTGCCTTACCTATAACACTTCTCGCATTGAATCAAGCGCACTTCAGTCCACCAGACCCTCGTTGATTAGCAACCACGCCCTGTATGTTCTTTCTCTGTGTCTTATTGGCCCTTCTCTCTGGTTCCCCTTCTGTTAATTTACCTTTCTTTTGGTTCCCACCCCCCCTGCCAAACTAGTTTAAATCCTCCCGTATGACACTAGCAAACCTCCCGGCCAGAATATTTATGCCTTTCCAGTTTAGATGCAAGCCGTCCTTCTTGTACAGGCCCCACCTGCCCGGGAAGAGACTTGCATGGTCCAGATATCTGAAACACTCCCTCCTACACCAGCTGTTTTGCCACGTGTTGTGTTGCACTATCTCCCTATACGCCGCCTAACTGGCAAGTGGCAAAGAGTGTAACCCTAAGATTACAACCCTAGAGGTCTTCCTTTTTAAGTTTCAACCTACCTCCGTAGTCTGCTGCTGCAGGACCTCATCACTCTTCCCACCTATGAAATTAGCACCATTATGGAGCACGACATCTGGCTGTTCACCCTCTCTCTTCAGAATGCTTTGTGCCCGTTCGGAAACATTCTGGATCCTGGCACCAGGGAATCAACATACCCGCCAAGAGTTTATTTCATGTCCACAGAGGCGCCTATCTGCACCCCTAACTATAGAGTGCCCTGTAACTTTTGCTCTCGTACTCTTTGCCCCTCCTGGCTGAACAACAGAGCCAGTCGTCGTGCCACTGGTCTGGTTGCTGTTGCTATTATCCACTGATAGGCCATCCCCCCAACGGTCTACTAGTTAGAGAGAGGGATGACCACATGGGATTCCTGCCTGCCCCTTCTAGCCGTCTCCCATCCATCTGCCTGGACCTTGGGTGTGACCACGTCTCTAAAGCTCCTATCAATGACGCTTTCCGCCACCTTCATGCTCCTGAGTGTACCCAACTGCTGCTCCAACCTATCCATGCGGTCTGTAAGGAGCTGTAATTGGGTGGACGTCCTGAAGATGTAGTCGTCGGAGACATTGGAAGCGTAAGAGATCTCCCATATCTCGCACGTGCAGTACATAACCTCACTGACCAACATTTCTCGCAAAAATTACATTATTTAAGAAAATATATAAAGCTCTTACCTTCTCACAGTGGCCTTTCTTTGGTTAGAAGGGTTGGGAGAGAGGGAAATATTAATGTAGTGTTTCGGGCTTACCACTCCTTGACACTAGATCTTCTGCTTCCCACTTCTTCGTCGATGTTGCTGGGCCGACGTCTCACAGAATGCACCAGTGAAGTCCCTCAGCCACCTCTTCCAAATGCTGTAACGCCTTTTATCATTGGAGGTGTTCTTCTGCTTGCCACTTCTTCATAGTTGTTGCTGGGCTCTCTTCTCCCAGAAACCATTAGTGACGTCCCTCGGGCGCTTCTACTAGATGCTGTAATTCATGTTTATCACTGGATGTTTTCTTCTGCTTCCAACTTCTTCATAGATGTTGCTGGGCAGACGTCTCCCGTAATGCACCAGTGAAGTCCCTCATCCACCTATTCCCAATGCTGTAACTCCTGTTTATCACTGGAGGTGTTCTTGCACTTCCCACTTCTGCTTAGATGTTGCTGGGCCAACGTATCCCACAATGCACCAATGAAATCCCTCCGGCGCCTCTACGGGATGCTGTAATTCGTGTTTATCACTGGAGGTGTTCCTCCGCTCCCCACTTCTTCATAAACGTTCCTGGAACGACTTCTGCCAGAATTCACCAGTAAAGTCCCTAAGGCGCCTTTACTAGATGCTGTAATTCCTGTTTCTCACTGGAAGTGTTCTTTCGCTTCCCACTTCTTTGTTGATGTTTTTGGGACGACTTCTCCCAGAATGCATCAGCGAAGTCCCTCAGTCGCCTCGACCAGAGGCTGTAATTCCTGTTTATCACTGAAAGTCTTCTTCCGCTTCCAACTTCTTCATAGGTGTTGCTGGGCCCACTTCTCCCAGCATGCCCCAGTGAAGTCCCTCAGCGACTTCTACCAGACGCTATAATTCATTTTCATCACTGGAGATGTTCTTCCGCTTCCCACTTCTTCGTAGATGTTGCTGGGCCGGCGTCTCCCATAATGTACGAGTGAAGTCCCTCAGCCGTCTCTCCCAGATGCTGTCACTCCTGTTTATCACTGGAGGTGTTCTTCCACTTCCCACTTCTTCGTAGAGGTTGCTGGGCTGCCTTCTCCCTGAATGCACCAGTGAAGTCCTTCAACTGCCTCTTCCAGATGTTGTAACTGCTGTTTTCCACTGAAGGTGTTGTTCGGCTTCCCACTTCTTCGCAGATGTTGCTGGGCCGCCTTCTCTCTGAATGCACCAGTGAAGTTCCTCAGCCGTCTTTACCGGAACAAAATACGTGCAGATGATGAAAACGTAAGGGTGGTCAGTATCTTTTAAAACAGAACAGCATAGATTTCCCCTCCGTTACACAGTTGCTATTTACAAATGAAACGTTCAGGGATGATGTGCGTAAGGCTCTTTTCCACAGAGACTGGCAGGCTGGACTATGACTGCACAACCTAGGTATCTCTTACTTACACCCCACCAACGCACCCCCCCCCTGCCCCCCACCACCCCCTCCCATGTCCGTTCTCTTCTCTCTGTGTCCCTCTAAATTTGCTCACACTCTCTCACTTACCAACCTTTTCCCTTCCTCTCACTCAACCTCCCTTATATATCAAAATCAAAAGGGTGCGAGAAAGAGAGCTGGGAAACGCACAATCATATACTGAATAAAATTAATTCAAGTAGTTGCGGCAAAGTTTATATAACCATTCAGTTTATCTACTTCAATGAAGACACTGTTCAGGAATGAAGCAAATGCACAAGGCACCCTGAGGGCGCTCAGCTTCGGCGTTGAAATTAGGGCCCAATTACAAAGGCTCCATTAAACCTTGTGGACAAATAATAGGTTTCTCCTTACCCAAATTGAAGCCTGGAACCTCCCAGACACTGACAGACGGAGTGAGAGGGAAAAGGGAGCCACAGAAGGAATCTGGTACTGAGAGCTAAACATTTGGAAGCCAGCGGAATGTTAATCTCAGACTGCCCACAGCCACACCCTGTCCCTCCCGAAATCTTTACAGTCAGTTTGATGTTTAAATAATGCAGTTCAGGTAAGGCTGCTGTTCATTGATGTACGGCACAATCACTTGGACAGGAATGACCGTATGAAACGTGGAGATATTTCATTCCCCAGCCTCACGCCTCATGTAATCCTAATCCCCTGACAGTAGTTTGTGACTGAGATTGTTCTCATGAGACTGAGAACACCGGATTCTGTTTCTCTTCCCACTCCCTCACTGCACACCCAACTTCTCTTTTGTTATCAATTCCTGTGTTGCTTCAGTCTCCCAGCGCTTTTCTTCTCTCCCACTTGTTCTCTCTCTCCACTCATTTCTCTCAATCAGGGAGAATCATGGGAGACAGCGAGGGTGAGAGAAAGAGAGACTGGAGAATTGCACTATCACAAAATCAGTAAAATGAATAACAATGGTTCCCAGTCTTTGACATGTAACCGTTACATTAATTATACCAAATTTTACTGAGTGCCAGTCTCGGCCTATTTCATTCAAAGTCCTCGAACGAAGTGTCTGGTGGAATGTCCTGTCTTTTACCGTTTGAAATAACCATGAATCCTTCATGAACATGTTCAATATTTACAATTCCAATCAGCCCCAACCCCCTTCCAGACGCCCCATAGTCCACTTGCAGTGAAGGTAATTCAGCACAGCAAGATCCAACTGGCTGTCCAACCCTGCTCCTTTCCCTCAACCTTTTGCATTTCAAGTGCGCTCACGGTCACAGTGCAAGGAATAGGGAGCCAGACCCATCAGTGCACACAACAAATTGCCACACAAAACCTGGTGACAGCCTGTTAGAGAAAAAAAAATGCTTTGGGTGATGATTGCAGGGAAGTGAGTGGGAAATGGGACCCATATCTCTCTCCTGAAATTGAAATGACGACATGTGTGCATTTTTTTGTATTTTATTGAAAGACGAAATATAGATAGAAATGGCTGAAGGGGCCGGGCGTCGGGTTGTTCAGAGATTGGTGAGACAGAGTCACGCAACGTCTACAGTAACCTGATCGAAAGCATCCACCCCTCCCCACATCCTTCAGTTCCCTTCACACCTCGATTAAACTGATTGCAAGCGATTTTGTAAAAAGATGTGACTGGGCAGTGACCGAATACGAGGACCACCCAAACCGTGATCCTCGGCTTTTTCACCCCCATCCCACCCCTGCACTCTATCACTATTTCTCCAACAATTCTTTCCTCTGACCCCTTTTATTTCTTCCCCTCTCTTTCTCACTATGTATCAGCCCCTCGACCCTCTCTGTCTTACTCTCTCTCTCTCTCTCTCTCTCATTGCCTCAATCGCACCATCTCCCACTCGTCCCACTCACCACCTCTTCCTTCAGACCGCTCAAGTCTCTTTCCGTCTTTCTCTCTCTCTCTCTCTCTCGCACACACGCACACACACACACGTGCCAATGCATCGAGATGCGGACAGGCATACAGAAAGACACATATAAATCACAACAATAGCAAACTGAATTAAAATCAACCCCCCTCCCTCCCCTCGCGCGCTAACAATTTCCTCTCTGCCTCAAATAAATGCTTCATTCCACAATTCTACGCACTTCAAGTCAAAGGTCATCCAAATTATAGCGAATGGAATAATGTTTAAAGTGACCTCACTGTTCTATTTTCGGGATTTCTGCATGCACCGTGTGCACAGGAAGATTTAAAAAATAGTGCAATTTTTCAAATTCAGTGCAGTTTCTCACAGTGGAAAAATTATTTTTTGAAAAAAAAATCTTTCTCCCTTTCTGTCTCTCTCCGTGTTTCTGCATGATTGTTGTGATGTGGAAAGCGACAGCAGGAATATTGTTTGCGCAGTTTTTTTTTAATTTAGGAAATGTTTACACAGGGAGAGAGAAAAATAGAGCCAATGAAACAAAGAGGGAGAAAACGAGGAGAGATAGAAAGATCAGACACAGAGAGAGAGAAAGAGAGGGAATGAGACAAAGGATGATATAGCGAAATCTACACCTCCCACCCTACCGGGACTCTCAGGATTAAAACCAGGACCCTATCCCTCATTGAAAATTACCTCCCACGAACAGCCTATGTGCCTGAATCCGTGTCTAACCCACCACATTCTGCTCTTTTCATCTCCCCCCCTTTCCCTTTCTCTGTCGCTCGCTATCTGTTTCTGCTACATTTGCTGTCATGTAGGAAGCCATACACATAGTCATCTGAGCATAGCAGGATTCCACGCAGTTCCCTATTTCCAGCCGGCTGGAAAACGCTGTCTCCCGATCTCCGGATAGCTGGTATTTATTCACCATTCCTGAGCCATCCCCGTTGAATCCACTCAACCGCCCTTCCCCGCACCCCCCCCCCCCCCCGCCCACCCGCCTTTTTAGCATAAATGCGACTGAAACACCAACTGGGATGAAGCTGGTCATTCCCGCAGGAGTTATTTGTTGAAACCAACTATCTCAGGATTGGAGTTTTGGAATGCATACAGGAGACCACAACTCTCAGATCCTGTGGCTTTTGACCCCCATCCCTTCGCCACTCTGTTTTTCTATTTTCCCTCTACTTACCTGACCCTCCACTTTCTCTCTCACTCCCACCGTCCCCCAATGCACTTTCTCTCTCTCTCTCTGCATCTCTGCATCGATCTTCCCCTCTCTCTCTTCCTTTCTCTCTGACAAGCCAGAAAATGTCAGACAGGCAGTCAGAGAGACTGACAGAGAAATCCACAGAAATCCAACGATCATAACCACAACAAACTGAATTCAAATTGCCCCTTGTGCATTTCTTTTCACTCTCAAGTTCATGTCACTGCATAAACAAAACCCTTATTCCATAATTGTACACCATTCAAGTTGATCTTCATTCCAGACCAACAAGAATGAGCTGCAGCCGACGTGGTTATCTTTTACAGTGACCTCACCGTTGATAATTTAGAGAATTCTTCAGATAAGCGCCGCACAGGAAGAACCCAGCAATGTTGGCACTTTCAATATTCAGATGATGGATCTCTCTCTTTCTCTCACTCTCACTCTTTGTTTTTTTTATGACTGCTGTAATGTATAAATTGATGACAGTATATTTGTCGCACAGTGGTATCCCACAAGTAACAATGTGTTAATAGCTGAATATTGACTCAGTCTCCTGCGGAAAGAGCTCCTTAACTCCCTCCGTGCTATGTTTCAAGTTAAGACTTTTAAATTCAAGACCAACAAACCCAGAATGCTGTCCGTGTACCATGTTTCTTTTTTACGTTTGCTCATTGTTGCAGCGCAGGCAAACACCGCTGGCCAGTATTGCACAGCAGGATCACACAGCTGCTGCAGAGTCAATGTTTATCTGATGTGATGGGACACAGACCACCCTTCCTCTCCCTCAAGCTCATAGCTGCTGGGAGCCCCCTTCCCCACTGCACACATCAAACAAGGCCCACGTTCGGCACCCTGTACGTGTATGTCTTATCGCAAGTCTGCAGACTTCCCTTCCGTCTCATGGAAAGAGGAAACTCCCTCATAAAACTGACACAGAATTTAAAAAAAAAATCAACACCAGTATCCCACAATTGTGCAGTCACAGTGTAAAGGTTTTTTTCTTCAATTGGACAAAGTTTATGTGGACAGACACAGAAAGGCACAGTGCTGAGAGTTAAATAACTCCCTTTTCAGAAAAAGGTGAATTAACGTTACTACTTTACCTGCGTTCCAGTTTAGGAACTTCTAACTCAAATATTGCAAGTGTGCTTTATAGTCTGTGAATTAATTATTTTTATTTTCGAATGTGATCACTCATGCATTGCAGGCGTGCTCAGCAAGATCCTTGGGAAAAAAAACTATCACCTTCCACCTCCTCCCCCCACCTCCACCGCCCCCCCCCCCCCCATCCCGCCCCCCATGCTTTTCAACATTTTCTCTCAGTCTCCATTTTCCACATTGTGTCCAATGAGGCAGAAAGTCTGAGAAAGAAAAAAAAAATATGGCAGGGAGAGAGGGAGAGAGAGAAATCTACAAAGAAAGTCTCATGGAACTGCACTGAAATATTATCCCTCCTCCACCATACCCAGGCCCTGTTCAGCCTCTCATTTTCCAGCAGCTGCTCAACTCCCTCCCTCAGTTTTGGAAAGCGCTGCTTCTCCCTTCAGGACACTTCAAAACTGCCCTTTCAGTATTTATCTCCACAAGTCAGACTCTCTGAGAGGATGTGAATGGAACTGTAGCCAATGGCTACACATTGGAGAACCTTTCATCCTTTCTCTCTTTTCCACACTCTCCTTCCTCCCTTACCACCACTGTTTTGACACTCCACTCCGGTTTGCTCCGATCTGTATCTGTTTCACCACCATCTCCCTTTTGTCCCTCTGCTCCTGTCTTTCACTCTGTTAAAGATTGATGTTTCCTAACTCGGTCCTTGTCCCCGTCCCCTCATTTTGTTAATCCCGCTTTCTCGCTCATCTCTCTGTCCATTCCTGTTTTTGTACTCTCGCACTTATTCTGCATTGGAAGGAGCGATAGGATATATCTCCCTGCTCATTTGCAATATTGACAAATCACATTGCTGTTATTGGAAATATTTTATTGAATAAATGTTTAAAGACACACAAAGAAATCAGCAGAGGGAAAGAGAGAGAGAGATAGTAAACGAGAAATGCTAACCGGGAACCGACAGATATGGCGAGAAAGTGAGAGAGAGTGAGAATAATCGATTGAGACAGAGGGAGAGAAATCTGGAGATGGTGGAGAAAGTGAGAGAGACAGAGGACAAGGCTGGTGACAGATAGATAAGGGAAGAAAAGCGTGAGGGATGAAGAGAAAGTGATGGAATGGTGGAAGAGTGGAGGAGGTGATTAAGAAGGCATTTGGTGTGCTGGCCTTTATCAATCGAGGGATTGAGTTTAGGAGTCCGGAGATAATGATGCAGCTATATAAGACCCTCGTCAGACCCCACTTGGAGTACTGTGCGCAGTTCTGGCCTCATTACAGGAAGGATGTGGAAAAGATTGAAAGGGTGCAGAGGAGATTTAAAAGGATGTTGCCTGGATTGTGTGACATGCCTTATGAGGATTGGCCGAGGGAGTTCGGTCTTTTCTCCTTGGAGAGACGTAGGATGAGAGGAGACCTAATAGAGGAATATAAGATGTTGAGAGACATAGATCGGGTGGACTCTCAGAGGCTTTTTCCCAGGGTGGAAATGGCTGCTACGAGAGGACACAGGTTTAAGGTGCTGGGGGGGGGGGGGGGGGGGGTCGGCACAGAGGAAATGTTATGGGGAAGGTTTTCACACAGAGGGTGGTGGGCGAGTGGAATCGGCTGCCGTCAGTGATGGTGGAGGCAAACTCAATAGGGTCGTTTAAGAGACGCCTGGAGGAATACATGGGACTAAATAGGATGGAGGGTTATAGGTAGGCCTAAAAAGTAGGGATATGTTCGGCACAACTTGTGGGCTGAAGGGCCTGTTTTGTGCTGCCGTTTTTCTATGCTTCTATGTTTCTTTGGAATGAGAAATAGAGGAAAGGATTTCGAACAAAGCAACAGAAAAGCTGGCTGAGTGGAAGAATGGGAAATAAATACGGGGAGATGAAGATACATGTTGTGTTTGCCCTTCACAAACTGAATTGTAATAATTGGCCAATTGAGAGACACTGTTCAAAATAAATAGCACAGCAAGAGGCCAGGTACCCACATTCTCATTCAGCAATAACTCAGAAACAACCAAAATACAAAAATACCACAGTTTATATAAAAAACGGAAACAGTCCTTTTTCCCTGTGTTTCTGTCTGTCTCTCCATTCATACTCATCCACATTTCTGTCCCCTTTTTCTTCTCTGTCCATCAGGCAAAGCTGGAAAGCAAGAACAATTCTGGAGAGAGATCATAGAATCCCTACAGTGCAGAAAGAGGCCATTTGGCCTATCGACTCTGCACCGACCACAATCCCACCCAGGCCCTACCCCCATATCCCTACATATTTATCCACTAATCCCTCTAACCTACGCATCTCAGGACACTAAGGGGCAATTTTAGCATGGCCAATCAACATAACCCGCACATCTTTGGACTGTGGGAGGAAACCGGAGCACCCGGAGGAAACCCACACAGACACGAGGAGAATGTGCAAACTCCACACAGACAGTGACCCAAGCCGGGAATCGAACCCAGGTTCTTGGAGCTGTGAAGCAGCAGTGCTAACCACTGTGCTACCGTGCCGCGCTAGATCGACAGATATGTCAAGAATGAGAGAGAGAAGGGTTCACAAGCTTCGGCTAATTGCAAGGCCGAACTATTTTAACCCCAGGGTTTTAAACTGTAGAAACCCCAGAATCTAATTGCAAGTGAGCTTGAAACTGAAGCCCGAACGGAACAATTAGCAGAAGACAACTGACGTAAGTGAAGACTACACAGCAGGCCTCATCCATTCTTCTCTAGAGAAAAACACACGTCCAAGAATTCTGCGTCACAATGCAGTCTTTAAAATTCAAACTCCTGGAGAAAAGGGAGGCTGAAAATAATTGAGTAAAATGCAGGGAAACAGCTAAACAAAACGGCACAGCAAAAGCCCGGGCATGCCCTCAGTTGCGCAATCTCTCAGAAATATCCAAATAAAATTTATGGCTAAAGGGGGGAAATTATTGGCCAAAACTCAGTACAATATTTAAACACATCAACCCAGGTTCCCCCATTCTCAGTTAGTCAGTTTCTAGGGAATGTACAAATAAAAAAACAATGATAGATGTTAACCAGAGACGTTTACGTTAGAACGAGAGCTCCCTCCCCTATCTGTCTCTATATCTCTCTCTATTCCTGCCTCATTCATATCTCTGTTCCCTCGCCCGTTTCCTCTCTGTACATCAGAGAGGACTGGAGAGAAAGAGGGAAATGCTGGAGGGAGATAGACAAATATCGAAAGAATGCGCGAAAATTGTGATATACGAGGTTTAATGAACTTTTGATTAATTGCAAGGCCAGATTATTTTAACTTCACGCTTTAAAACTCCAGCGCCCCCATGATCTCAATGATTATTCAGAGGAACGCATATTAAAACCAAACCTCAATTAGGGTAATAAACCGACAACGTATGTGGATGAAGGCAATGCAACAGACTTTAGTCCATCCAATCTGCTCTGGAGAAACGACTTTGTGGAACGATTCTGAATCACATTACAGTTTTCAAAATTTTAATCCCTGGAGAAAAGTTTGAGATAAAGGAAGTGATTAAAATTCAGGAATTTTTTTAACTTAATAGCGTAGCAACAGCTCAGGCTGGCCATTGAGTAACAATCTCTCAGTAACGTCAAAATACAAAATTGACACAGTCTATAATTCACTCACTCCCTGTATGTCCCGTCGAGAATAAAATTGGACCTCAGTCGGGGTAATAATTAAATAAATGGATTCCCACCCAGCTAATAAGATTCATAGACACAATGCAATTTTGAAGAGAACAAGGGTTCAGCAAAGAATTAAATCATTATTAGCCAAGCTAACACAAACAGCATATACATATGTTAATGCCGTAAGTGAATCAGAACAAGTAGTTATCATTTGAAAACATGTATGCTGATATTTCAAATTTATTGTTCACTTTAGTCAAACAAGGTTAGCGAAAGACATCGTGTTCAATGTCATTAGTTTAAAGCCAAAGGTCTTCAAATTGGTTGTTCAGCAATAGTCTCATCGGGAGGATTCCTATGAGGCTCTGTATTCTGCAACATTTATAAGTAGATGCATTCACTGCTGAGATACAAGGATAGATAAGCCCCTGGACGCAGCAACTTGGCAGTGAGCTGGTGGCAGCTTCCATTTTGACGTTAAAGTCGTGTCTGCCATTGTCAGGAAACAGAGATGTCGTTAGAGCTAAAAGTGGAGCCGACGTCCATATTAAGTGAACGAATGAGGGATCACCATGCTATTAAATATCATCTGCTTGGTTGGGCTACTTGAGAGAGATTTGTAATGGTGTATGACACTGAAATGAAACTGATTTAAATCTAATGAAAGGGGGAATTATTGATTGGAAAAAAAAGTATAATTGTTCTGTATTTGAATTTGTACTTCAAATCTTTCGCAGTGGTTCTGTAGCTCTGTTCCCAGAGATGTTTAAACCTTTGGAAGTGCCCGCTCCCCTGTGTGGAGCGCCACAGTGGTACACTGGTTAGCACTACTGCCTCACATGCTAGGGACTCGGGATCGATTCCTAGTTTGTGTCGCTGTCTGTCTGGAATTTGCGCGTTCTCCGCGTGTTTGCGTGGTTTTTTTGCGGGTGCTCCGGTTTCCTTCCACATTGTGAAAGATGAGCTGGTCAAGTAGATTGGCCAGAACAGGCGCCGTGGTGTGACGACTCGGGGAATTTCACACAAACTTCATTGCAGTGTTCATGTAAACCTCATTTATCACTAATAAATAATTTACGTTGTTTGTTTTATGTCAAATAAACTTCGTTGCCTCTTTGCGCATAGATATTTGCCTTGTGAGATTTGAGTTGTCTAAGTTAAGACACAATTGGCCACATTCAAATTTTCCCGCGGCAGTCTTTTTTTTGCATCGAAGGACGGGATAGGGACATCTGACTCTGGTGATGAGGCGCGCCTCCTAAAAGGAGAGGATATTTCAGTTACCAGACTTTTTAGTTAGAAGGAGAAGCTTTTTAATTTGTCGGATGGATAAGGCGAATATCATTTGGGGTCGCAAAGGCATTATCCCTGGTTAAAGTATTGTGCTTCATGTGGTGGCTAGCAAGACAGACTACCAGTCCCTTTAGCGGAACCTGTTAGTGGCACGCGATAAGATAAGACGCAAAGATCGTGAAAATCACTTTATCCGGACAATCAAGGGTGGAATCTTGATACCATCTGGGGAGTTGAGTTAACTGAGAGTCGGACACTCATAACGTAAGGCTACCATTTCGAAGAGCAGGAAAAGCTCGTGGAGATGTTAAATAGTCCCGTGAGGTAGGAATATAAAGCAATTTTAAATTAAAAAATGTCCGAGGGAAAGTTGTACTTCTGACAAGCGCCCTGAGTTTACACTTCGATATAAGTCCAGGGGAGAGATCTGTGAAATTGAGGAAGAGTGGAAGTATCAGAGAAAGCAGCAGTTGGAACCCAAAAGCTTGTATAGACAGACAGAAGAAATGGTTGAAAAACAAAGTATAAGACTGTTTGAAACTGTACGAGCAAACTGCGCCATCGTGTAGTTGATTGAAGCATGGCAGATATATATTTATTTTTTAGAGGGGCAAAATAGTGTATTAGAGTGTCATCTGCACTCTATACGTCAGCTCTTTTCTCTCCATGCTGCCAGATCTGCTGAGATTTCCCAGCATTTTTCTATTTTGGTTCGTGTATTTATGCGGATGTTTGATTAGTTTACCATTAGTTGAGATTGTATGATAGTGAGATTGATGCAATATTAAGATCAAATAAATTGGGATGTAAATTTCTGAAATTGCTTAATTTTAAGAATAGTCAATGGCCAAGGTTATGTTGAAAACAGAGGGTAAACATTCGGCAGCGATTTGAGCTCTGCCAATTTGGAAAATTGGACATTTTAAAAGTGCATCTCTCTCAAAATGTTACATTTGCATAGTTGCAAGGAGACTTAACTATACAAATAAACAGCTGATTTGATTTTGTATCATTCTGAGTTCGGCAGCAGAGATGTCCAAATAATTGAACATATAAAATTTAAATTTAGAGTGGGGAAATGAAAGTTAAATCGTGGTTTGGATTAATCTGGCTTAAAATCTTTCATTATGTTCGAATACATATGTTCCTGATAAGTCTTAACAATGAAAAGATACATTTTAGAGTTAGGTTCTGAGAAAACGAAGATTTTGAATGAGAGACAAACAAAAGTGATGACGCCATGACGTCCAGCTGTGGAAGCATATTCTACCCCCTTTTGGAACAAGCTGAGAGTAACCCATTCTGTCCCAGATATCATTAAACTTTTTCTTAAGATTTGCAGCAGCTTTAAGCCAATATATTAGAAATTGTTAGCTCAAATCAAAATCTAGAAGAAGGGAGGAGAGTGCTTCGTTTGAAAATACACAAGGTAGAATGGGTGGAGGGAGTGCGAAGTTTGCATTCACTCCGATTGGATAATTTGTGATAACAACACTAGTTACATTATGGTTACTCGTCAATGATGGTAATTTAACAGCATGTTAGTTGGATTGTGAGGAATGGATGTTTACAATTCGTGAACCAGTCACAAGGCTGACAGAAGAAGACCAGAGCACAGGGCACGCCCAGGTGCAACTTTGGAACATGGGAAGGTCAAAAACTGTATCAGATGCAAGGGGAAATTATTCTAAGGGGAAAGATTTCTGCAGAATAAATGAAAGTGAAAGAGAAGGAACAGATATGATATGCACAGACAAGATATGGGAAGTGAACAGGGTACTGAAACTCCATTATAGAAGAGCTGATAGTAAACATAAAAAGACAAATTTAAAGTGGAATTCATTTGATGGATAGAGAATAATAATGTGATAAAAATGAGACATTTAAAGGAATTCTAAAATGATAAAACACAGTTTAAGTGGTAGCTCAGAATGAAGGAACAAAGGTATTTTCAAAAAAAGAGATAATGGGGCAGGAGAAGGTAGCCAAGAAGTTAAATAATCCAGTGAGGTAGGGATGTAAAACAACTTCTTAAATCATAGAATCCCTACAGAGCAGAAACAGGCCATTCGGCCCATCTAGTCTGCACCGACCACAATCCCACCCAGGCCCTATCCCCATACATTTACCCGCTAATCTCTCTAACCTAAGGGGCAATTTTAGCATGGCTAATCAACCTAACACGCACATGTTTGGACTGTGGGAGGAAATCGGAGCACCTGGAGGAAACCCACGCAGACACGAGGAGAATGTGCAAACTCCACGCAGACAGTGACCCAAGCCGGGAATCGAACCCATGTCCCTGGAGCTGTGAAGCAGCAGTGCTAACCATTGTGCTACCGTGCCGCCCTGAAAAATGCTGAAAAAGAGGGAAAATAACAGAGAAATCAGCAGTTCGAATCCAAAATCTTGTAGAGACACGCATACACAGAAGGAGAGAGAGAAGGGTAAAAAAGCTAAACACAAGCCTGAGTGAAAATGTACCAGCAAACAGTGCCATCGTATGGTGGAATACAGTATGGCAGATATTTTATTTTATCTGTTTTCTTTTGTGGAAAAGGGAATAATGTATTTGTGTGGATGTTTGCATTGCTTTCCCCCCAGTTGAGATTTTATGATTATATGATCGATGCAGCATTAAGAACATATAATTGGGGATATAAAATCTTGAAATTACATAACTTTGAGAATCGTCAATGGCCTCGGTCATTTACAAAAAGGAGGATAGAACATTCCACAGAGATTTGAACTCTGCCATTTTGGAAAGGGAAATCTAAAAACTGCATGTCTGCTTGCAGTGAACTCTCCAGAATTTCCTCACTCTCAGTTCTGTCTCAATTTTTTTTTTGTATCTCTCGAAATCTCCATCTGTCCCTCTCTCTCTCCCCCTCTCCTGCTCCATTGCTCCCTCTCCCAGTGCTTCTCTCTCCCCTTCTTTCTCACTTTTTTACATGTCAGAGGATGCAGATACAGACAGGCAGAAACACACAGAAATCCAACAAACACACATGATCTCATACCATCTAGGGGCACGCCGTCTACTCTTGCACCTAATGTGTATATTTGGATAGGGATGAAAACTATCAAATTTTCTTTCAGGTGCTTGAGTTGCCCAGGAATTGAGCACATTGAGTTTTGGACTATGTTTAGTATTTTAGACTTTCAGGAGTGAAATGCAGGAATACTTTTCCACAACAGGTGTGGAAGAAGATTCTGCTATTGACAACTAATGCTCATTCAAATATTCATTTTAAAGCAGACGCTGCTAGATTTATTTTTTCTCGCTGGGAAGACAAATTAAACTAAACAGGTGAATGTTAAAATTGATGCAAGAACAGAGAGACAGGTGTTTCATTTCATTTGTCCAATTTAAAGATTAATTTAACCCAGGTTCTGTCGATCGAGATGGTTTTCTCATCCATCAATAATGTTAACAATTTTGTTGGGGAATGTGATTAAATCTGACATTTCCACCCAGCGGAATTGTGGGCAACCTACAGACAGAGATAAGGTTTTTTTTTAAATGCGAGATTCATGTTTTGATTATTGAGGCAGCTGTGAATTCGATTGTGTCTCTTTGCAGAAACTGTTTAACAGGAAATGTCCCGAGAGAATTAAATGATTTATCAACGTCTCAGACATACGAAGACAATATAAGTAATGTAATATTCGGAGCTTGATATTCCAGACAGTAACATAATTGAAGTGCTCAGGCACTCTCATAATCAGATTGTGAATTTGTATGTTTGAAACTTCAATCTGGTCTAATGTTTCCAATCTCAAAATTTACTGATGTGAATTTCGGTTCTGACTTTTCTAAAAATAGATTCTGTCACCACCTAAAGAATACTCTGTCATTCTACTTCTCCAACCGAGATGATGAAATTCACATTGATCTACATTGCACTGCCTCTGCCATTATCTGCCCAACCGGTCAACTTATTTAAATCACCTTGAAGCCTCTTAACATCTTTCACACCGCTTACATTCCCAACAAGTTACATATATGGAAAAATGCATTGAAAATAGAAGCAGGAGTAGGTCATTCGGCCCTTTGAGCCTACCCCACTATTGCAACCATGACAGATCATCAAATTCAGTACTCTGATTCCGCATTTTCTCCATATCCCTTGATCACTTTAGCTATATTTAAATGCTTCTTGAAATCATACAGCGCTATTACCTCAACTACTTCCTGAGCCTGTGAATTCCACAGATGTACTGCCCCGGGGTGAAATAGTTTATCATCAACTAAGTCCTAAAAGGTTTCGGCCTTATCCTCAAAGTTATCACCCCTAGTTCTGGGCTCCTCCATAATCGGGGACATTATTTGAAGTTACACTGTTTGATCCTGTTAGAATTCTATAAGTTTCTCTGAAATCCGCTTTTACTCTTCTAAACTCCAATCAATGTAATCTCAGCCGACTAAGCCTTCCCTCATCTGACAGACCTGCCATCCCAGGAATCAGTCTGGTAAAACTTCGCTTCACTCCCTCTATAGCAGGGGCATGCTTCTTCAGACAAAGAAACCAAAACTGCACATTGTACTCCATATGTGGCCTCACAAACAACCTATAAATTTGCACTTAAACATCCATATCCCGATACTCAAATCCTTTCGTTATGAAGGTTTGTCCCGTCAGCAAAAATAGATTTGTTACTTTTAGTTCTGTTCTCAGAATCATTGATGTAATTCTCGTGAGTGTGCCTCACTGTCAGCTCTATATCGTGTACAACACAGATGCATTATTTTTCTGTGTCTCTCTGGCACTATATCTTTATCTCTCTTTAATTAATTAATTTGCCAAGTTCCTCAATAATGCTCACAGTTCAGCAAGCTGCATTCATACAATATAACCAACACTCTTTCGACAAATGGTGGTTTGAATATGCTGGTACGCTGACTGCAGGTGGTAATTTAATGTTACAATAAGGTAGAATGTGAATTCAGATAACTGTCACCCCACAGGGTCAGAAGTCACTGGGGCTGTGCGTAATCATGCAAGGCCCAGGTTGCAGTAACTCAGATGGTCCAGTGCAGTGTTTGCTCATACAGAATCTATAATTTGATTTGATTTATTGTTGTCACGTGCATTAGTTCAAAGAGAAAAGTATTGTTTCTTGCACGCTATACAGGCAAAGTGTACTGCACACGGAGAAGGAAAGGAGAGAGTGCAGGATGTAATGTTACAGTCATAGCTAGGGTGTGCAGGCAGATCAACTTAAGATGACGTAGGTCGATTCAAAAGTCTGATGGCAGCAGGGAAGAAACTGTTCTTAATTTGGTTGCTACATCACTTCATTTTTGTGATGCATGAAGGTGGATGACAGTATGTTCGGAGTGTGTGGAATCGCTGACTATTCTGACTACTTTTATGAGGCATTGCGAAGTGTAGGCAGAGTCAGTGGATAGGAGACTGCTTTGTGTGATGAACTAGGCTTCGTCCACGACCCTTTGAGGTTTCGTGTGGTTATGGACAGAGCTGCAGCCATTCTAAGCACTGATGCAAACAGAAAGTACGTTTCCCAAAGTGGTGAGAGTGTTAACGGGCATTCCAATTTTCATTAGCCTCCTGAGGAAGTAAATTCGTTGGTTGGCTTTCTGAACCTTAGCGTCGGCGTGGAAGGACCAGGACAGATTGTTGGTGGAATCAGCACGTTGAAACCAAATGCTCCCGACAAGTTCCACTTCATCCCTGTTGATGTACTCAGGTGAATATCCTCCTCTACGCTTCCTGCAGTCGATGACTATCCTACATTTTGCTGAAATTGAAGTAAACATTATTGTCGTCGTTCCAGTTCACCAGATTCTCTATCTCTTTCCTGAACTGTGTCGTATCATTGACTTTGATCGGACTCCGTATGGTGGTGTCATCAGTAAACGTGATAATCGGCTTGGAGAGGAATTAGGCCGCACAGTCATGGGTGAAAAATGAGTGTAGTTAGAGGCTGAGAATACAGCCTTGTGGAGCACCGATGTCGAGGATGTTCGTGGACACGGTGTTGTTGTCTATCCTTACTGATTGTATTTTGTTTTTACAAAATCCAGGATCCAGATGATGGAATTTGCACTGGAGTTCTGAAGGCATCATGTTGTTGAAGGCGAAGCTGTTGTCACTTAATAGGTGTCGGACATAGGTGTCTTTGTTATGCAGGTTTTCCAGGGTTAAGTGTAATGCCACTGTGGTTTGCTGTTGTCCTGTTTTGGCCATAGGCAAACTTTAGTGAATCTGGGAGACCAGAATTGATTCGTGGCATTGATAACCTTTCTGGTTGTAGGGCAGACTAGTGAAGCAGGCTGAGCCATGTTTCCATGAAATAGAGTACACAGCAATCTCTCAGTTCAATTTCAGAAATTATTCTGCCTTTACGTTCATCTAGCTTTTTTTCCAGAGGTTGCACATTTGCCAGCTGTGAGCTGGGGAAGGGGCCTTGGGGCCATGTTGTTTCACCGTCACCTGCAGGCCTACATATTTCCCACGCATCCTGGAATGACTGCTTCATTTAGTGCCTGGCAAACGGTGGAAGTAGTATGTGTTAGTAAGGGTATAAGTGTGTCAATTGGCGGTCTTTGCGTTGGTCGGTCTGTGGATGAAAGATTCCTTGCGTTGTCTGTGGTTCGTCCATTCGTAGGTGGTTCAGCGCGGTCGTGCTTTTCAGTCACTGCCGCCTGCAGTTTGGATTTGGAAATCAAAGCGTATCCAGACCACACTCCGGCGTGTATGGATCGAAGGCCAGTAAATTGATGGCACATCTGGTGTCGTGGATTAGGCAACGGCCAAGTTCATGTGTTAGAGTCCTCTGGGTCACTGCCAGGTCAGGACCTGAACTCTTGACCTGCAAGTAAATTTAAAAGAGCAGTATTAGTATTTTTTCGGCAGTGGGCGTTATTTTTACGAATGTGCTGCGTTTGTAGAAGGGCGTTTTGGGGAGGGGGGGGGAGGGAAGTGGGGGGCGGGTGCTGTTCTTGAGATCTGCAGAACGTCGCAGCTCTCCGGGTCAGAGGGGTTGGGGGCTGGTGGAGAGGAGGTCCCTGCACCAGACTGGCTGGTTTGGTCATCGGAGTCGGCAGAGGCCGAGGGAGTGAGGGCCATTGCCCCACAGATGGTGTCCTGGGTCGGTGGGTTCGGCTGGAGTGGAGGGTCAGTTTCAGGTCAGGTGTCGCAAGGATTCTGAGGATCTCCAGATGTGTACGAGGGTAATAGTGAATTGTTAGTTAGTTTAAATATGTTAGGATATAGTTTCAAAAGCGTAGAGCGAGAGTAAAAACTAGAATTAAAGGGTATGCTGGACGCAGCTCGCAAGAAGTTACCACACTCCGGCATCATCTTGAATCCCCCAACAAATGCAATAAGACCACTCCCTTCCTCTCCCCATGATAAGGTTCATGCACAAGTTTTCTGCTCATTATCTGATCATTCGTGATCAATCACAACGTTTCAAAGTCATATCCCTGTACTTTTTTGTTCGAGAGTTGAGCAGTATTGTTTTCGACCCTCGCCAAGAATTTGCTGCTATGAACTGCAGCCACAATATAAGGATTCTGGACAAAATGGCTATCCATGCGGAGACACAGCTGGCTCCAACGTTAGATTTGAGCTTAAAATGAACTAATTTATGTTGAATTGAAGCACTCAATATAATGTCCCCAGCTGCTTGCTGTGAATGCTTCCCCTCTCAATCCCTCGTCTCCCCTTCCCCGCGCTCTCCGACTCTCCCCCTCTAAATTTAACTTGCCTATGTCTTCCCCTATGTATCTCTCTCTTTCCCTCTCAGTTTATCTGCCTCTCTATCGCTGTTTCTCTATCTCCGACTCCTCTCCCTCTCAATCTCTCTATCTCCCATAAGACACAAAATCCTCAGGTGCACATCAAGATCCTACAATTTGTAGCCAGCAGTGTGGAGTGTGTTTTAAATGCTTATACTGAAACACGAAACTCCAACAGGGAAGAAGCTGTTCATTCTCTCAGGAGGCATTAGTGCAATATTTATAGACGTCTTCTGTTCAAGAGATCAGTCTGCAGAGATTTTTCAGATCAGACTCAATGGGCCAATGGCCTCCTTCAGCACTGTGGGAATTCTAAGGTTCTAGAATTCAAGGCAGGATGTTTGAATATATCCAAGCTCAAAATAAATAGATTTTGATCTACAAATGAGTCAACGGCAAAGCAGTGAATTAAGAAACCGTAGTTAATGCCATTACATTATCACGTGTGGTATTACTGAAAGACGGAGCTGTGTTGTTTTTCAGACACATTTCTTGTTTCATTCATTATTCTTATAGAAATGATTCGCTGGGAGCAGTGATCAGACTATAGATCGCAATATCACTTCGGCTCCGCATCTTCTCATGCCTTCCTCCTCATCAACCCCTCGTTCTACGAGTTAGCAAAGAGACGTGGACCTACTGCCGGGGTGGGGGACACCGTGGCGGGTTTCTCGCTCAGAGAATGCCCACTCACACCGCCTATATACCCATCAGTATGTTTACGAATAGGACACTCGAGCCAACAGCACCCATCTCCTTGCCGATACTGAGAACACGTTCCAAATGAGGTGACCCCCACACCGTTGCTCAATATCCACCCGTGGATTCAGGCGTGGTCCACCACATCTCATCTTCACGCCACTCTCTTCACTCGAACCACACTCTAGCAAAGGTAGTCGCTCCCTGTTGACCAACTTGGCTAATGAGGGTGACTTCGAGAGACGTTGGTGAAGGTTGGAGGCAGGAGTGTGCTGATCAAAAAATGTCCTGGGTAAATAAGACAGCCCGTGCAGCAAAACCTTCCATATGCCCCTCCCCAAATAAAGAATCCTCTGTTACAATCCCGGCCTAATCTACGGAAAACGAAAATACTGAAACTGCTGCAAATCTGAATTAACAGGAAAATTTTGAAAGCACGCCTCACCTTGGGAAGTAATTGTGTAGAGAGACAGACAATTAGACTTTCACCTTGACAATATTGCATCAGAATGGGCCGATATTGGACAAGAAGAGACTGAAGGCAATGACATAAACTGACAAACAACTCGTGTTTGCGGTGGGAGGGAAGAAAAAGGGGTACTCTGTGCTCACGCGAATAAAAGAGCCAGTCAAAACATTTTCTGAGCATACGGTATAGAAGCAAAATACTGCAGAATCTAGAATCTGAAACAAGAACAAAAAATGTTGGAAAACCCCAGCAGGTCTGACAACATCTGTGGTCCTGGCAAGAAACTTTGGCTCTTATCTTTCTCCACCGATGCTGTCAGACCTGCTGGAATTTTCCAGCCCATTATGTTTTCGTTTTGGGGGGATATGCGTTTGAATCCGATTTTGATCGCAATAAAAATATGTGGATTTAAGAGACGAATGTCAGACACTTCATCCCAGATATCCAAATATCCAAACCAAAACGCGATGAAGTTTCGTGATGTCAGTTCAAACGGGGGCAAGGCCGCAAATCGCCCCTCTGCCCCTCAGCTGATGAACAAGTCAATTTTACACACCCGTTGGAGGATGCAACTGCACAAAATATACTCTGAGTGGGAAGACTTCAATGCGCATCACCAAGAGTCGTTATGACCGAACAGGTGGAGTCTAAACGGACGTAATGTTACACTTGGTCGAACACGGATGCGAGCAATCAACAAGTGAGGAAGATTCTTGACTTGACCAACTTGCCTGCCATGAAAGTACGACTGCTCAAGCACGATTTGCAACCTCACAGCACTCCATATTCCGCTTGTACCATTACCACCTTATCAGGGGATCAACCCCGGTTCAATGAAGATGGCAGGAGAACAACACGAGGCACAAAAAAAAGAATAGGACGACTCGCTCTGCCGTCTTGCCACATCCAGACATGGATGGTTGTGGACAATTAAAAAACTCTCGGTAAACATAGAAACATAAAGAGTTGTAGGAATATGTTATTCAATCATTCGAGCAAGCTTCGCCATTCTTTCTGATCATGGTTGATTATCCAGCTTCGGGACCTGTCCACTCTTGCCTCGCTAGGTCAGTCGGTCAGAAAAGGCTCATTTGATCGTTTTTGCCACAAGAGCGAAATCTAACTCCTTCTTGAAAACATATACGGTTTCCACCTCGACTGTAATCGGTGGTAGATGTGTAAATACATTTCTCATCACAGCTTTAAATGGTTTACTGTGCTCCCTCAGATTTTGGCGACCACTTTTCGGACTCCTCGCCATTGGGAACATTGTTCCTGCATCAACCGAATCTAGTTCTCCGTGAACTGTATGTTTCTATGAGGTCCGTTTACTTCTTCTGGACTCCAGCGAACATAACTTAAACAAATTCACTCTCTTCTCCTGCGTCAGTCACGCCATCCAAGTAATCAGTCTGGTAAATGTTCGTTGTTCTCCCTTCAAGGCCATTCATTTTAAGGCAAGGAAACCAAAATAAAACACAATCTTCGGGCTGTGACCTCACCACGGCACTGTACAACTGTCGCTTTAAACAGCGGCTGTGTTTCAGAAGCGCGATTACTGTCATCTTGCATGGGTGCAACAGGTATTTGCGCATGCGTCGTGGACATTGTCCCCAGATGCGCCGTTCGAAATCTGCAGGGCATTGGCCTGGATCGGGTATGCCACCATATTCCAATTGTTGATTGGCAATTGTCTAGACTACTAGCAGACTATTATGCATAGTTAAAGCACATGGAATTGCATGTAATGCATTGAGATGGGGAGAAATCTGGTTAGCAGATACCAAGCAAAGAGTTGATAAAAGTGTGTCTTTTCCCGATTGGCAGTCAGTTACTGGTGGGGCTCCGCAGAGATCTGTGCAAGGACCCTTACTGTTCACATAATAGATTAATTATTTGGAGGAGGGAACTGAATATATCATCTCCAAAATTGCAGACGATGCCAACTTGGACGGGAGTGTGAGCTGTGGGAATGCAGAGGTGCTTCAGCGTGATTTGGACAGGCTGAATGTGTGGGCGTATGCATGGCAGATGCAGAAAAACGTGGATAAATATGAGGTTATTTACTTTGGCAGCAATAATAGGATTATTATTTGAATGTTTGTAAATTGAGAGAGCTGGGTACTCAGCGAGACCTTGGTGCCCTCGTGCATCAGTCACTGAAAGCACAAGCGCGGGTACAGCAGGCAGTACATAAGGCAAATTGTATGTTGGCCTTAATAGCAAGAGGATTTGAGCATAGTGATGAGGGTGTTTTTCTGGAAATGTACTGGGGTTGGTGAGGCGACACCTGGAATATTTTGTGCAGTTTTGGTGTCCTTATCTGAGGAAGGCTCTCTCTGATATAGAGGAGGGGAGGGGAGGTGATGGCCCAGCGGTATTATCGCGAGACTATTAATCCAGAAACTGAGCAAATGCTCCGCCGACTCGGGTTTGAATCTCGCCCTGGCAGGTGGTGGAATTTGAATTCAGTGAAAAATATCTGAAACTGAGAATCTACTGATGACCATGAAACCATTATCCTTTGCCGAAAAAGCCCACCTGGTATACTAATGTCCTTTACGGGAGGAATCTGCTGTTCTTACCCAGTCTGACCGACATGTGACTCCAGATCCACAGCAAAGTCGTTGACTTTTAACTGCCCTCGGGCAACTAGAAATCGGCAATAAATGCTTGGCAGCCAGCGATGCCTGTCCCCCTTGAATGAATTTAAAAAGAGGAACTACAGCGAATGTTTACTTGACTGATTTCTAGGATGGCAGGTCGATCATATGAGGAAAGATTAGGTTGGTTAGGATTATATTCCCTGGAATTTATGAGTGTGAGAGCGGATCTCACAGATAATTATAACACTCTAACAGGGTTAGAGCGGGTAAATTCACAAAGAATGTACCTAATGGTGGGGAAGTCCAGAATTAGAATGCCGAGTTTGAGGATAAGGATCAGTTATTTTCTAACTGAATTGAAGATAAATTAATGCATTCACCATCCTCTTCACACAGAGGAAGGTGAATGCGTGGAATTCATTACCACAGAATGCAGTTAAGGCCACTGCGTTGTATGGTTTCAAGAAGAAATTAGATATAGCTCTACTGGCGAAATGGATCAAGGGATATGGCGGCAAGGGGGAAATCAGGATATTAAAGTTGATGATCAGTCATGAGCAAATTGACTGGCGGAGCAGTCTCGAATGGCCGAATTACTTTCTCCTGCCTCTAGTTTCCATGTTTCTATGTTTATTTTCCTGACGTCTGTGGGAATATAATCAGGGCCCAGTTTTAGGTCTGGCTAAATTGGATATCCCAAATTAAAGATTTGGGCATATTAAAATCAAACACAGCCAAACCTTGGGCAGGCCAATTATACACATACACAAACATGCCTGGGTCTGGCCCATCAATCGCCCATCAAAGATCATTGCACTCTACTTAGACCCAGCAGGAGATCATTACACCTCATTGACATGCACTGGCCGGGTGTCCTGTCTGGAGACAAACACATCTCTGTAACCTGTGCTTAATGCTCCCTCCACTCACATTGTCTGTATCTTGAAGACCTGGTTGGCTGTAGACATTTGCATTCTAATCATTATTCTGTAACTTGATTTTGTGTCTCTATGCCCTGTTTGAGAGCAAATTTCCACTCCATCTGACGAAGGAGCAGCGCTCCGAAAGCAAACGGCGTTTGCTACCAAATAAACCTGTTGGACTTTAACCTGGATTTTTTAGATTCCTTACTATTGTTTGAAGCCCAGATCGGGCCAGACATTCTGTAACCAAGCGTCCCTGCAGTTACCTTATCTGGCAACAGGTTACATGTAAGGAACAACATGGAGATGGACACCTGGGGGCGGGCCCCGGTGTCCTATCAGGCAGACATCAAGAAAGCCATTGGATTTTGGAACCCCCTCCTGGGACCTCATTGTCCGGAAACCAGAGAGGTTTCTGGAAAGGCAGGCAGGCAGTGGGATAAAGGTACACATTTCAGACACACCAGCAGCGATGACTCGACGAGGGAGGCGACCTTGACCATCCGGAAGACTGACCAGAGGTGGAAGGAAGGAAGAAGCTGCCATCGAGACGAAGGGCCAGAGGGACTCCGAGAATCGAGCCTGCAGTTTAACCATACCACCTTTGCGGGTAGTATATTTGAATCTGGGGTATCCTCTTGTTTTATGTTGGTAATTTAAGGGCTAATAGTGTTATTGTTGATAAATTTATTGAACCTTTACTTGTGTTTGTCCTTTGTCCATTTTGCAAATAAGGGAACTGGGGTAAACCTTGGAGTAAGCAAACTGTTCGAAAGTATCTGAGAATTAGCAGGTACAAGTCCATTAGCCCTTCTGTATGCAGCTACTAACTGTTTGGTCTGATTCACGTCGCTTTCAGCATTAATAATTTTGTGTCCATGTGTTGCTAGAGGCTGGAAAATAAAATATTTCAGCAAGAAAACTGCTGCTGTGGTTCTGAGAACTGTGACTGTGCTGAAGTACTTGAGGAACATTCCTGGTATTTTATGTGCACAAGTCTGTATACGCTGGCAAGTGCCTTGATATTGTGATGTAACACTCGATGTTATGGTATCTGTTAAAACAACACTTTTCACTGTATACCAGTACATGTGACAATCGTAAATCAAATCAAATCAAACGGAGTGAAATCAAATCAATTGTAATCACTTCACCTTAAGACTAGACAGCAACAGCGTATCTCCATCACATTTTAATTCTGATCTCAACTGCGTTCATGGCAAGATTCAGTTTTATATCCAGTAGAGCCCGCTGGAGGACACAGACTCATTGCAGTGGGGAAGCTCTCAGAGACACAGCAATGCAGATTCGAAGGGAATCCATGAAATTATTTTTTGCCTTCTTGACGAATTTCATCCAGTGGTATGCATTCGGGAGGGAGTTGCCCTGGTAGTCTTTAACATTTAACAGTCTTTAACATGACTCCAGACCCCATGAAGTCGCATGGCTTCAGGTTAAACATGGGCAAGGAAACCTCTTACTGGTTAACACGTACCATCCCCCCTTCGGCTGATGAAGAGTCAGGTCCCTCCATGTTGAACAACATTTGGAGGAAGCACTGAGGGTGGCAAGGGCGCAAAATGTACTCTGGATGGGGGATTTCAATGTCCAGCACTAAGAGTGTCTCGGCAGCAGCACTGTTGATCGATCTGGTCGTGTCTTAAAGGATATAATTCCAAGACTGTGTCTGTAGCAGGTAATGAAGGAGCGAACAAAAGGAATTAACACAGTTGACCTCATCCTTTCCAATTTGCCGGCTGCAGATGCATCTGGCCATGACAGTGTCGGTAATATTGACCATCGCACAGTCCTTATGGCGACGAAGTCCCGGCTTCACATTGAGAATAATTCCATCATGTTGTGTGGCACGATCACCGTGCTAAATGGGAGCGATTTCGGACGGACCTAACAACTCAAGACTGGGCATCCATAAAGCGCTCTGGGCCATCAACAACAGCGGATTTGTACTCCAGCACAATCTACGATCTCATTGCCCGGCATATCCCCCACTCAACCATTACCATCAGGCCAGGGGATCAACGCTGGTTCAATGCAGAGTGCAGGGGAGCATGCCAGGAGCCAGGCATACCGAAAAATGAGGTATCAACCTGTGGAAGCTATTAAACAGGACTACTTGCATGCCACATGGCAAACAAAACAAGTAATAGATAGAGCTAAGCGATCCCACAACCAACGAATCAGATCCAAGCTCTGCAGTCCTTGCACATCCAGTCGAGAATGGTGGTGATTAATTAAACAACTCACTGGAAGGGGAGGCTCCACAAATATCCCCATGCTGAATGATGGAGGAGCCCAGCACATTAGTGCAAAAATTATGGCTGAAGAATTCGTAGCAATCTTCAACCAGAAGTGCCGAGTGGATAATCTATCTTGGCCTCCTCCAGTGGTCCCAAGCACCTCCGATGCCTGTCTCCAGTCAATTCGATTCACCCCACGTGATATCAAGAAACTGTTGGAGGCACAGGATACTGCAAAGGTAATGGGCCCTGATTACATTCCGGTAATAGTACTGAAGACTTGTGCTCGAGAACTTTCCGCTCCCGTAGTCACGCCCTTCCAGTACGGTTACAACACTGGCATCTACCCAACAATGTGAAAAACTGCCCAGGTATGTCATGTACACAAAAAGCAGCACAAGTCCATCCCGGCCAATTACCGCCAATCAGTCTACTCTCCATCGTCAGTGAAGTGATGGAATGAGATATCAAATGTGCTAACAAGCAGCACCTGCTCAGCAATAACCTACTCAGTGACGCCCAGCTTGGGTTTCGCCTAGGTCGCTCAGCTCCTGACCTCACTACAGCCTTAGTTCAAACATGGACAAAAGAGCTGAATTCCAGAGGTGAGGAGAGAGTGGCAGTCCATGACATCAAGGCCGCATTCGACCGAGTTTGGCATCAAGGAGCCCGTACACAACGGGAATCAATGGGTATCAGGGGGCAAAATCTCCGCTGGTTGGAGTCATACCTGGTACAAACGATGAAAGTCGTGGTTGTGGAGGATCAGTCATCTCAGCTCCACGACATCTCTGCAGGAGTCCCTCAGGGTAGTGTCCAAGGCCAAACAATCTTCATCTGCTTCATCAATGACCTTTTCTCCACCATAAGGTCATAATTGGGGATGTTTACCGATGATTACACAATGTTCAGCACCATTTGAGACTCCACAGAGACGGAAGCAGTCCACGTTCAAATGCAGCAAGATCTAGACAATATCCAGGCTTGGACTGACAAGTGACAAATAACATTCTCGCCACACAAATGCCAGGCAATGACCATCACCAATATGAGACACTCTAACCACCACCCCTTAACATTCAATGGTGCAATATCACTGAATCCTCCACTGTCAACATCCTTGGGGTTACCATTGACCGGAAGCTCAACTGGATTCACCACATAAACACAGTGGCTACAAGAACAGGTCAGAAGCTAGGAATACTGCGGCGAATAAATCACCTCCTGACTCCCCAGAGGCTATCCACCATCTACAAGGCACAAGTCAGGAGTGTGATGGAATACTGCCCACTTGCCTGGATGGATGCAACTCCAACAACACTCAAGAAGCTTGACACCATCCAGCACAAAGCAGCACGCTTGATTGGCATCACATCTACAAATAATCAATTCCTCTACCACCGACGCTCAGTAGCAGCAGTGTGCACTATCTACAAGATGCACTGCAGCAACTCAGCAAAGATCCTTAGACAGCACCGTCCAAACCCACGATCACTTCCATCCAGGGGACAAGGGCAGCAGGTAAATGGGAACACCACCTCATGTAAGTTCCCCTCCAAGCCACTCACCGTCCTGACTTGGAAATGTGTCGCCGTTCCTTCGCAGTCGCTGGGTAAAAATCCCGGAATCTCCTCCCCAACGGCATTGTGGGTCAACCCACAGAACATTGACGGGAGCGATTCAAGAAGGCAGCTCACCAGCACCTTCTCAATGGCAACTACGAACGGGCAATAAATGCTGGCCTGCCAGCGACACCCATGTCCCACGAATGAATGAAGAAATAAATAAATGTCATGCCATCTGTTGATGCTATATTTTATACAAAATGACATTTTAATGGTGCAAGTTAAAATACTGAAAGGTGTTATGAAGTTATTCGTAATTTGGCCTTCATGCTAGTCAAATACGAATATAAATTGTATACCAACAGTGCATACGGGGAATATTCTCTGTACTAGCTCTCTGAAACAGCACCTTACTCAGCCCTCCCCCGACCCCTCTCGCCCTCCACCAAGCCCTCGCCCCATGACACTTTACATTTAACATGGCTAATCAAAGAACAAAGAGTCACTGTGGCTGGAGCTCAGAAACAGGAAGGGCGCAGTCACTACCTTGGGGGTATACTACAGGCCCCCCCAGCAGCCCAAGTGAAGTGGAAGAACGGATATGTCAGGAGATAATGGATAGGCGCAGGAGAAATAGGGTTGCTGTCGTGGGAGACTTCAATTTCCCTAGTATAGACTGGAAATCGCGTCGGACTGGGAGTCTGAATGGGGAGGAATTTGTAAAATGCGTACAGGAAGGTTCTTTGGAACAATATGTAGATAGCCCGACTAGAGAGGGGGCTATACTGGACCTAGTACTGGGGAATGAGCCCGGTCAGGTCGTCAAAGTTTCGGTTGGGGAACATGTGGCAAATAGTGACCACAATTCTGTTAGCTTTCGGATAGCGATGGAAAAGGGTGAGTGGTGCCCCAAGGGTAAGTTGTTGGATTGGGGCAAGGCTACCTTTAATGGGATTAGGCAGAAGTTGGCAGCTGTTTATATGGAGAGGCTGTTTGAGGGTAAATCCACATCTGGCATGTAGGAGCCTTTTAAGGAACAGTTGTTAGGGCTGCAGGATAGGCATGTGCCTGTAAAAAAGGATAGGAAGGATAGGATTCGAGAACCGTGGGTAACCAAGGAAATTGAGGGACTGGTCAAAAAGAAAAGGGAGGCGTACGTGAGGTCTAGGCAGCTAAAAACGGAGGGAGCTCTGGAGGAATACAAAGAAAGTAGGAAGGAATTCAAACGAGGCATTAGAAGGGCAAAAAAGTGGTCACGAAATGTCCTTGGCAGACAGGATTAAGGAGAATCCCAATGCATTTTATTCATACGTTAGGAACAAAAGGGTTGTCAGGGAAAAAAAGCGGACCTCTGAGGGACAAAATTGGGGAATTATGCTCAGAGCCCAAAGAAGTAGGGGAGATCCTAAATGAATAATTTGCGTCGGTATTCACAAAGGAGAGGGATGTGTTGACTGGTAGTGTCTCGGAGGTGAGTGTTGACCCGTAAGAGAAAATCTCCATTACAAGGGAGGAAGTGTTAGGTTTTTTACGGAATATAAAGACTGACAAATCCCCAGGGCCTGATGGAATCTATCCAAGGCTGCTCAGGGAGAGGAGAGATGAAATCGCTGGGCTTCTGACGCAAATCTTTGTCTCGTCACTGGACACAGGTGAGGTCCCAGAGGATTGGAGGACAGCTAATGTGGTCCCGTCATTTAAGAAGGATAGGAAGGATAACCCGGGAAATTATAGGTCGGTGAGCTGGACGTCCGTGGTAGGGAAGTTGTTGGAGAGGATTCTTAGAGATAGGATTTATGCGCATTTAGAAAGGAATCAACTAATTCAAAATCGTCAGCACGGTTTTGTGAGAGGGAGGTCATGCCTCACTGACCTGGTGGAGTATTTTGAAGAAGAGACCAGAATGGTTGACTAGGGAAGGGCCGTGGGTGTCGTCTATATGGACTTTTGTAAAGCGTTTGACTCAGTCCCTCATGGTCGGTTGGTGCAAAAGGTTGGATCTCATGGGATAAAGGGGGAGGTGGCTAGATGGTTGAATAACTGGCTCGGTCACAGAAGAGAGAGGGTGGTAGTGGAAGGGTCTGTTTCTGGCTGGATGCCTGTGACTAGTGGTGTTCCGCTGGGCTCTGTATTGGGACCTCTGCTGTTTGTGATTTCGAGAAACGATCTGGAAGAATGTGTAACTGGGGCGATCAGTAAGTTTGCGGACGACACAAAAATGGCTGGACTTGCAGATAGTGAGGAACATTGTCAGAGGCAACAGAATCATATAGATAGGCTGGAAATTTGGGGAAAGAAATGGCAGATGGAGTTTAATGCAGATAAATGCGAAGTGATGCATTTTGGTAGAACGAACGTAGGAGGGAGCTATACGATAAATGGCGGAACCATAAAGGGGGTAGATACGCAGCGGAACCTGGGTGTGCAAGTCCACAGATCCTGGAAGGTGACGTCATAGGTGGAGAAGGTAGTGAATAAGGCATGTGGCATGCTTGCCTTTATAGGACGGGGCATAGAGTATAAAAGTTGGGGTCTGATGTTGCAGTTGTATAGAACGTTGGTTCGGTTGCATTTGGAATACTGTGCCCAGTTCTGGTCGCCACACAACCAGAAGGACGTGGAGGCTTTAGAGAGAGTACAGAGGGGGTTTACCAGGATGTTGCCTGGTATGGGAGGGCTTAGTTATGAGTAGAGATTTGGTTAACTGGGGTTGTTCTCACTGGAAAGACGGAGGATGAGGGGTGACCTAATAGAGGTTTATAAAATTATGAAAGGCATATATAGGGTGAACGTTGGGAAGCTTTTTCCCAGGTCGGTGGTGACGTTCACGAGGGGTCATAGGTTCAAGGTGAGGCGGGGGTGGGGGGGGGGGGGGGGCGTGGGAAGCGGGGAGGTTTAACATGGATATCAGAAGGACGTATTTTACGCAGAGGGTGGTGGGGCCTGGAATGCACTGCCGGGCAAGGTGGTGGAAGTGGACACACTGGGAACATTTAAGACTTATCTAGATAGACACATGAACGGAGTGGGAATGGAGGGATACAAAAGAATGGTCTAGTTTGGACCAGGGAGCGGCGTGGGCTTGGAGGGCCGAAGGGCCAGTTCCTGTACTGTATTGTTCTTTGTTCTTAACAAAGAATTTGACAGCACAGGAACAGGCCCTTCGGCCCGCCAAGCGATCATGTGTTCCTAACGGGACCATCCGTTTGTATCCCTCTATTCACAGTCTGTCCATGTGGCTATCGAGATAAGTCTTAAATGATCCTAGCGTAACGCCCTCAACCACCTTGCTTGGTAGTGCATTCTCGGGTCCCACCACCCTTTGTATAAAATACGTCCCCCCCATATCCATATTGAACCTTGCCCCCCCTTACCTCGAACTTGTGACCCCTTGTGTTTGTCATTTCAGACCTGGCAAAAAGCTTCCAACTGTTTACCCTATCTATGCCCTTCATACTTTTATAAACCTCTATTACGTCGCACCTCAACCTCCGTCTTTCCAGTATGGTCTTAGGGCCTTAATGCTTATGCGGAATTTGGATGTTGTTGCGCTGACGGAAACTTGGTTAAAAGAAGGACAGGACTGGCAGCTGAATATTCCGGGGTATAAGTGCTTTAGGCGAGACAGAGGAGGGGCTAAAAAAGGCGGGGGAGTAGTGATATTAGTTAAGGAGCATTTTACCGCGGTGCAGAGGGTAGACAACTTAGAGGGGTCATATACTGAGTCGCTGTGGGTGGAACACAGAAACAGGAAGGGTGCAGTCACTATGCTGGGGGCGTACTACAGACCACCCAACAGCCCACGGGAAGAGGAGGAAAGGATATGTCAGGAGATTCTGGATAGGAGCAGAAAAAATAGGGTTGTTGTCGTGGGGGACTGTAATTTCCCTGGCACAGAGTGGAAAGTGCTTAGAGCTCGGGGTCCGGACGGGGGGGAATTTGTAAAATGCGTACTGGAAAGTTATTTGGAACAGTATGTAGATTGCCCGACTAGAGAGGGGGCTATACTGGACCTAGTTCTGGGAAATGAGCCCGGTCAGGTCGTCAAAGTTTCGGTAGGGGAACATGTGGCAAATAGTGACCACAACTCTGTTAACTTTAGGATAGTAATGGACAAGGATGAGTGCTGTCCTACGGGCAGGGTGCTAAATTGGGGGAAGGCTAACTATCGCCGGATTGGGCAGGAATTGGTGGATGTTGATTGGGAGAGGATGTTCGAGGGTAAGTCCGCGTCTGGCATGTGGGAGTCTTTTAAGGAACTATTGATAAGGCTGCAGGATAGGCATGTGCCTGTAAATAGGAAAGATAGGAAAGGTAGGATTCGAGAGCCGTGGATAACCAGGGAAATTGAGGATCTGATTAAAATGAAAAGGGAGGCGTACATTAAGTCGAGGCAACAGAGAACAGATGGAGCTCTGGAGGAATACAGAGAGAGTAGGAATGAACTCAAACGGGGAGTTAGAAGGGCAAAAAGAGGTCACGAGATGTTCTTGGCAGGCAGGATTAAGGAGAATCCTAAAGCATTCTATTCATACGTTAGGAACAAAAGAGTTATCAGGGAGAAAATCGGACCTCTCAGGGACAAAGGAGGGGAATTATGCTTAGAACCCAAGGGAATAGGGGAGATCCTAAATGAATACTTTGCATCGGTATTCATGAAGGAGAGGGGCATGTTAACCAGGAGTGTCTCGGAGGGAGATGTTGACCCGTTAGAGAAAATCTCCATTACAAGAGAGGAGGTGTTAGGTTTTTTAGGGAACATTAAAACTGACAAAGCCCCAGGGCCTGATGGCATCTATCCTCGGCTGCTCAGGGAGACGAGAGATGAAATTGCTGGTCCTCTGACGGAAATCTTTGTCACGTCTTTGGACACGGGTGAGGTCCCTGAGCATTGGAGGATAGCGAATGTGGTCCCGTTGTTTAAGAAGGGTAGCAGGGATAACCCAGGGAATTATAGGCCGGTGAGTTTGACGTCCGTGGTAGGGAAGTTGTTGCAGAGGATTCTTAGTGACAGGATGTATGTGCATTTAGAACGGAACAATCTCATTAGTGACAGACAGCATGGTTTTGTAAGAGGGAGGTCGTGCCTTACAAATTTGGTGGAGTTTTTTGAGGAAGTGACAAAAACGGTTGATGAAGGAAGGGCCTTGGATGTCGTCTATTTGGATTTCAGTAAGGCATTTGACAAAGTCCCACATGGCAGGTTGGTTAAGAAGGTTAATGTTCATTGGATACAAGGAGAAGTGGCTAGATGGGTGGAGAACTGGCTTGGCCATAGGAGACAGAGGGTAGTGGTCGAAGGGTCTTTTTCCGGCTGGAGGTCTGTGACCAGTGGTCTTCCGCAGGCCTCTGTACTGGGACCTCTGCTATTTGTGATATATATAAGTGATTTGAAGAAGGTGTAACTGGTGTAATCAGCAAGTTTGCGGATGACACGAAGATGGCTGGACTTGTGGATAGCGAAGAGCTTTGTCGGGCAATACAGCAGGATATAGATAGGCTGGAAAATTGGGCAGAGAGGTGGCAGATGGAGTTTAATCCGGATAAATGCGAAGTGATGCATTTTGGAAGAAATAATGTAGGGACGAGTTATACAATAAATGGCAGATTCATCAGGAGTATAGAAACACAAAGCGACCTAGGTGTGCAAGTCCGCAAATCCTTGAAGGTGGCAATATAGGTGGAGAAGGTGGTGAAGAAAGCATATGGTATGCTTGCCTTTATAAGACGGGGTATAGAGTATAACATCTGGAGTCTGATGATGCAGCTGTATAGAACGGTGGTTAGGCCACATTTGGAATACTGCATACAGTCCTGGTCGCCGCACTATCAGAAGGACGTGGAGGCGTTAGAGAGAGTGCAGAGAAGGTTTACCAGGATGTTGCCTGGTATGCAGGGTCTTAGCAACAAGGAGAGATTGGGTAAACTGGGGTTGTTCTCCCTAGAAAGACGGAGAATGTGGGGAGATCTAATAGAGGTGTACAAGATTATGAAGGGGATAGATAGGGTGAACGGTGGGAAGCTTTTCCCCAGATCAGAAGTAAGTTTCACGAGGGGTCACGGGCTCAGGGTGAAAGGGCCGCAGCATAACTCAGATATTAGAGGGATGTTTTTTACACAGAGGGTGGTGGGGTCCTAGAATGCGCTGCCAAGTAAGTTGGTGGAGGCAGGCACGCTGACTTCGTTTAAGACTTACCTGGATAGTCACATGAGCAGCCTGGGAATGGAGGGATACAAACGATTGGTCTAGTTGGACCAAGGAGCAGCACAGGCTTGGAGGGCCGAAGGGCCTGTTTCCTGTGCTGTACTGTTCTTTGTTCTTTGGTGGAAAAATAGGATTCAGAGGCGATCAGTCATGGATCGGAACAACATTTATTTTTACTCTGCAGAGGACGCGTTCCTCCCGCCACTCTAGAGGGTGGGGGGGGGGGGGGGAGGCGCTCCCGAGTACAGCAAACTAGTCTTTATACCTATTCTGCTGCTAGACGGGCTACACAGGCACCCAGGCAGTAATGAGCTAATACAATATTAGTACTTTTCCATTCCGTGTCAGGATTTGTTTTTCTCCTTCTCGCTGTACTGTGATACTTTCCTCATTCAGCTAGTTCTCATTATTCTGTTCACTTCTGCAGTTTCTCAAACGTCCCCTTGTGCAGCTGCTCAACCTCGAGTTTTAATCATTTTAGTTCCTCCTTATCGAAAAAGCCCAGGTTTGGCCATCTGGACCTGTTGTCATTCTATGACAATACCTTCTTAAAATTTTGATGTTCAATTTCAACAAGCTGCTCAAGCGTTATTTACATTCTCTTAGCTTTGTACAGTATTTTACTCAAAGTACATTAATCAGGTATTACCATTGCAATGCCACTATTAATCTTTGGTATATGATATAGGGAACGATTGTCACACAACAGTTATACACTGTAAGCATTTAGTCCATTGACAGTTCGTCTCTGAACGGAGGTATCCATTCAATTACCTCTTCCATTTCCTCCGAGTCAAATTGCCTCAGCATTCGGTGGTCGCGGGACAGGCTTGTTGTAATCATTCTTTGCAAAATATGGCAGACGCACGGTCCCATGCATAGTAGGAATATTAACCCGATCACTACTGGTATCATTACAGGTATCATCCAGTACCCCCAGCCTCCCCATAGCTGGGTGAGCCCGGCAAACCAAGAGTTGTCTGCTGCCGGGGGCGCACGATGGCCTCTCTCATATGCTTAATGACATTAGTTATGTTCTCATGTTCGTCAGATATATAAAAACAGCAGGACATATTAAGCAGTTTGCAGAGACCTCCCCGCTCCGCCAGTAGAATCAGGAGTTTCATGGGGTGCGATCCTGCCCGCTTCATGTTGCCTCGCCTGGTGCTTGCTGGGGTTCTGGTACTCGCTTGCAATGGCTGGCGTGAACTCACGTAGCCCTCTCTGCTACCTTTACCGCTGTCTACGTCACAAGGAGCACCTGGAATGGTCCCAACCACCTTCTGGCTTTCCAACTCTTCCTTCTAAAATCCTTTACCTCTACCCACTCGCCTGGTCGTAGGTCATGCAGTTTTCCGTCTGCTGGTCATGGTAGGGCTTCCTTCACTTGGGCCTGTACTTCAGACAAAACTACAGAAAGTTTTGCACAATAATGTAGCATTTCATCCTCACAATGTCTGGTTAGGCTTCTTACAACAGGTTTTGGCCAAATCCCAGTGTTGAGTGGTCTGCCAAAGAGTATCTCAAATGGGCTCAAGTTAGCTCTTCCCCTTATCCTGGTTGTCATGTACATTAACACTATGGGCAGGGCTTTTGTCCATGGCGTTCCCATCTCATCACAGCATTTTGCTAACTTGTTCTTTAAGGTAGCGTTTTCCCTTTCTACTGCTCCCCCACTTGCTGGGTGGTATGCACAATGCTGTCTGAGGTTTATACTCAAGCATTCCCCCACTTGCTTAAGCGCCTGGTTCACAAAATGTGTGCCATTATCGGTACTGATCTTTTCTGGTATACCCCACCGCGGGATTATTTCCGTCAGCAGAGCCTTGGCACCTGCACTAGCGTCTTGCCTAGCTGTAGGGGACGCCTCTATCCACTCAGAGAACATATCCACCATCACCATGCAGTATTTTATCCCTTCGCTTGAGGAGAGTTCGATAAAGTCCATCTGAATGTGTTCGAAGGGTCCCTGTGGTTCTGGGTGCGCTCCCTGGCTTATCTTTATTCCTCTTCCTACATTATTAATAGCACAGATGACACATCGTTCACAAGATTTTTGAGAGTAATTAGTGAAGCCCCTAGTCTACCAATATGCAGAGATACTCCTGAACTTCCCTCCTTTTGACACATGGTCCTTCCCGTCTGTCAACTTAGCATAGTGTGGGAACAATGCTTTTAGCAAGCATGGTTTTCCATTGGGGCCGGACCATACCCCTTCTTGCACCTTACCTCCCGCCTTTGACCATTCCCTCTTCTCGCCCGGCGAGGCTTGTGTCTGCAACTCCTGTAGGTCCGCTGTTGGGGTAGAAACTGGTAACATTGGCATGTTTGCATGATCACTAATGGCCTTCTGCGCCGCTGCTTTTGCCGTCGCATCTGCTCTGGCGTTTCCCTGTGAGAGTGGATCAGCCTTTCCAGTGTGACGAATCACACTTACAGACTGCTATAACTTTGGGTAAAAGTCCTGCCGCCAAGAGATCAGAAATCAGCGCATGATGTGTGATCGGCTTGCCCGTTGACGTTAAGAAGTCTCGATGTTTCTATAGTGTCCCAAAATCATGGGTCACCCCAAAGGCATATCTACTATCCGTATAGATAGTAACGGTCTTTCCCTTTGCGAGTTTACATGCCTCCGTGGGGGCCACATGCTCGGCAGCCTGCGCTGACAAATGTCTGGGGAGTGGTTCTGCTTTTACTGTGTCATGTAGCGTAACTATAGCATATCCCACCCAGTTTTGGCCTGCCGCCTGGCCCCTGAATGCAGATCCATCCACAAACAGTTCCAGGTCGGGATTTTGTAACGGAATGTCCTGCAGGTCAGGTCTTGGACTGCAAACCTCATTAGTCAGGGCAACACAATCGTGTGGTTCCCCATCATCTGCAGTGGGGAGGAGAGTGGCAGGGTTAAGAACGGTGCACCTTTTAACTGTGACGTTTGGCATCTCCAATAGCACCGTGTTATACCTTAGCCATCTGGCTGCGGACATGTGAGCTGTTTTTGTTCTAAGAGGAGAAATGAGACCGCATGTGGTACGAGCAGTGTTAGGTCACTGTAACCCACAATATCTCAAGAAGCGTATACTGCTTTCTTAGCCGCCGCAACTGCCCTCGGGCAGGTGGGCAGCCCCGCCGCTACTGGGTCTAGTTTAGCGTAGAAATACGCCACCAGTCTGAGCCTTCCCTCATGCTCTTGCAGCAGCACCGATGTCATGCAACCTCTCTTTTCATCCACTGCCTGGATGAAAGGCTTATCCGGATTGGGTAGTCCTAGGGTTGGTGTAGTCTGCAGTGCTAGCTTCAAATCTCTATATGCCTGCTCTGCTTTAGGGGTCCAGTTAAGTACACCATGAGCCTGTAGGCCCTTTCCATGGGCTATGCCACTCAGAGGGGCCTCGAGAACGGCATAATTGGGGACAAAGGTTCGACAATATGAGCACATGCCCAGAAAGGACAACAATTGTTTTTTCGTCTTCGGCTTTGGGATTTCCTGGATCGCTTTTACTCTACCTTGCTCTCGAGCTTTACCCTGTCCAGATTTGAGATGCCGCAGAAACTTTACTTGTTCTTGTACAAATTGTAACTTGGAGAGACTCACTTTGTGTCCTTCTCCAGCGAGGTGGCGCAACAGTGTCACTGTGTCCCTTTCACAATGTTCCTTGGTGGGAGCCGCAATCAGGTAGTCATCCACATACTGCAGGAGAGCTGTCCCAGAGGACAAGACCAGCGGTTCTAAACTCCTTTTCAGTACCTCATTCTAGATCGTGGGGAAGTCACAATATCCCTGGCACAGCCTGGTGAATGTATAGGACTTTCCTTTAAACGAAAAAGCAAACCAGTACTGACTATCTGGGTGGACAGGTATACTACAAAATGCATTCGCAAGGTCTCCTACCGAGAACCATCTGCTCTCGGGTGGAATCTGTGCTAAAATGGCATACGGATGCGGAACATTAGGGACTCTAGGCACAACTGCACCGTTGACTGCTTGCAAATCTTGCATAAATCGCCACTCCTCAGGTTCCCCTGGAAGTGTTGCCTTGCCCACAGGGAAAATTGGCGTACGCTCCGGTGAGTTTTCGCGGGGTACGATGACCCCTGTTTTCAACAATGAATTAAATACCGGAGTGATTCCCTCCACCGCTTCCGGTTTCAATGGATATTGTGTCTTGCATGGCCTATAATCAGATTTTGGGGTAATCCTTATAGGTTCACAATTTTACACTAGAATTACATCATGCTTCCCCATCACCCAAAGCTCCCCGGGAACCGTCTGCAACCGTGGATCATCGGCAGTCATTTGCACAAAACAATGATTTGTTTCCTTATGTTTCGTCCCTGAGACAGGGATTATTTCTACGACCTTCTCCGCTTGGGTTAATCAGTTAAGACTTTTTCTATATGTTCGTGTTCTGGCACTGAACCACACCGCTGTATCCGAAGTCAGCACCCAGTCACTAGTTTTAAGATTCCTAAGGATCCACGGTCCCAAACCCCTCCACTGTTCGCCACGCCCTTCGGCCAGCGATACATGGGGATATGACCCTTCTACCGTAAAGGGATGTGGTGCTCCCGATCTCAGGCTTATTCTTGACAAGCCAACACTGGCTGCACACCTATGTTCATCCCAAAACAGCTCCTGCAAAAATAGCATTTCAGCCCACTGCAACTTTCTAAACCATTCACTTTCATGCCAGTTATCTGGTCCCCCAAAATGTGTGCTGTGCAATGCAAATTTTCTTCTGACATAAAGTCAGTGTTCGTAGGGTTAACGCATGCGTATGCTTCCCCCATGAGCACTCACAGCAGTTGGAGTCAATCTCCATTCATAAACATATATCAGAGGTTTAGCGTCAAATTTAACTCCTTAGAATTCGTCCTCCTCCCCTTCTGTCACTCGCAATCCTTCTGGGGTACTAATTAAGTTAAGCCTCAACCTCCCTATTAAATCTCGTCCCATGAGATTTATCGGACAACATCTGGAGAGTAAAACCGGAAACTGAAAGTGTTCTCCACCGTTCGTTTCGCATTCTAAAGGTGCTGTGATCTGCTCTTTCACTATGACGCCAGATGCTCCTCTGGAGTTCAGATACGTCCCGCTCATTTTAACTGTTGTTTTTAGCTGACCACCTGTATTACAGAGTTCCCCGCGCCGGAGTCGACGAAAAGCGTAAGGCTCTCTCCCTCAACAGTCAATGCATACTCTGGCATTCGTTTACAAAATTCCTCTCTATATCTAGCGAATGTACCTTGCAATTCAGGTCCACACGCCACGTCCCGTTCAGCCCGCGTAATTTGGTCGAGTAGGTTAGTATGAATAGTTAGCTTGAGCGATTCTTCATTGCAAAGCATTGAAGTTTTAGACTCACCCTCTCCTTCAGGCGTACCCCTCTCGTCCCCTCCTCCTCCTAGTCAGTCAGCTTCATCACCATCGTCTCGTGGCCCTCTCTTTTCCCTTGTTGGGCAATCTCTTGCCCAGTGGTCTTTACCTCCGCATGTGAAGCACCCATCCGTTCTTCCTCGTCCCCGCCATCGGCCTCTTCTGCCTCTTCCTCTTGCCCGTCCTCTGCCTCTTTTTGTTCCGTCTTGCCTTTTCTTGCACGAACAACTTCTCAGCGTGTATGGCATGTTTGTCCAATTAAATTAAGTTTTCCTGTATCCCATGTGATGCATGTGTTTCTCACAATCTCAGCAATGTCCTCAAGTAGTCCATTCATAAAACTGTTCCGCAGGTGTGCCTGATACGGGGTTACCTCTGCTGTGTTCATGTCAGCTGGTGCTGTAATTCCGCTGTGAGCATTGTGGATCTCTGTGAGTCGGGTCAGATACTGGGACACAGTTTCTCCATCACGTTGCTTACAGATGGCATTCTTTGTCATGTCCATTCTTACCGGAAAAGCAACCCGGCAGGCATCCACCAGTCCCGCGACAAAAGCATTATAAGGCCCGTTGTCAGCATGGTCTTGCTGGACATTCATCTTTTTCTTCTTCATACTCGGACGATTTGAGGGCATCCCGAGGAGTGACCTTAGATCCCTCAGCCTCCTTACTTCGGGTATGATGGGACACTGGGGAGTCAATGTCTGGGTAGAGACGGGTCCCATGCGGTGTCGAAGCGGAGGGCACTGCGGACAGCGGTTCACTGTGTGGCGGTGGGCCCGTCCTTCCTTGCGGCGAATGCGGAGCCGGACCCAATTGGGCCCCTTGTCCCTGAGGAGGAGCCGTTGGACGCGGGTGGCAGCCATCCAGGTCGGGATCATCCAGAATGGGATATCCTGAAACAGACTTATGACACTGGAGATTATCAAGTTCCCGCGCAGTCTCTCTGGGTTTCAGTCGTGACCGTCTATCACATATTTCTGCCTCAGTCTTCCACATATTACATGCCACCCAATCTATTTTTACCTTTTTCTTCTTCCCTTTTTTCTCACTTTCTTTCTCATTCTGCTCCAGTCTGGCCCTTAACAATTCTAATTGCCTTACACTAAAACTCCCCCCTTCGGGAAAACCACACTCCTTCACCTACATTTCTACCTGGCGTACGGAATCTTGTCCGTAATTGATCGCCATGTATCGCACGTTCGGGCTTTTAAAATCATTGTATTTACAGACCCCTTGCCGTTGCTGTTACCCATGACCAGTCTCTTATTAGTGACAGTGGCACAATCTTACTGTGATCTCAAAATCTCGGTCCAACCTATCCTTTTGACCTGATTTTTCCTCCAGAAGTCACCTCACCCAGGCACGTCCACCTGGGCAGCGTGGTTTTCATAAACCAGCAAACCAGAAGGTTTTCCTGAACCAATAAACCAATACCCCCTCTTTTGGGTATTTTACGGGTCCAACCCGTCGGTTGATCCAAGTTTAAACCTGCCCTGTCACTGTAAGAATGTCCAACAAGTTCCCAATTTTGTAATTTGAACGACTGAATAAGTAAAGTCCTTACCACAGATTTTAGTTCGGATCCCGGTGCCGAGGTGACACAGTGAATGCCCTGGTCCTCTCGCGCTTGGTAGTCAATTTTTGCGCTTAAGATGAGGTGAAAAGCCCCAAAGGCGTCAGCGCTAACACCTCCCCGGAGTTCCGTGGAGCCTTCCTCAAACACGGGATCCCATCCTCGTCGCCAAGAACTGTGGTGGAAAAATAGGATTCAGAGACGGTCAGTCATGGATAGGAACAACGTTTATTTTCACTCTGCAGAGGACGCATTCCTCCCACCACTCGAAACGCTGGGGGGGGGGGGGGCGGGGGGGGGGGGGGGAGGAGGGGGAGGCACGCCCGAGTACAGCAAACTACAGTCTTTATACCTATTCTGCTGCTAGTCGGGCTACACAGGCACCCAGGCAGTAATGAGCTAATACGCTTTTCGTACTTTTCCATTCCGTATAAGGAGTTGTTTTTCTCCTTCTCGCTGTACTGTCTTATCTTCCTCATTCAGCTAGTTCTCATTATTCTGTTCACTTCTGCAGTTTCTTAACCGCCCCCTTGTGCAGCTGCTCAAACTTACGTTTTAATCATTTTAGTTCCTCCTTATCGAAAAAGCCCAGGTTTGGCCATCTGGACCTGTGGTCTGCTTTGCTCCTTTTGTTAAAATTTTCCAGTACACCAGGGAGAATAACCCTAGTTTACTCAATATCACCTCATAGCTAATACCCTCCATGCCAGGCAACGTCATGGTAAACCTTTTCTGCACTCTCTCCAAAACCTCCACGTCCTTCTGGTAGTGTGGCGACCAGAACTGGACGCAGTATTCTAGATGTGGCCTAACCAACGTTCTATAGAACTGCAACATCATATGCCAACTTTTATACTCTTTGCCCCGTCAAATAAAGGCAAGCATGCCAATTGCCTTCATCACCACCTTTTGCACCTGTGCTGCCACCTTTAAGGAGCTGTGGACTTGCACACCTAGATCCCTCTGTGTGTCTATACTTCTGATGGTTCTGTCATTTATTGTATAGCTCTCCCCTGCATTAGATCTAGATCGACCAAAATGCATCACTTCGCATTTATCTGGATTAAATACCATCTGCCATTTCTCCGCCCAATTTTGCAGCCTCTCTGTATGCTGCTGTATTCTCTGACAATGTTTATCACTATCCGCAACTCCAGCAATCTTTGTGTCGTCCGCAAACTTACTAATCAGAACAGCCACATCTTCTTCCAAATCATTTATGTATTTGACAAACCTGATCTTTCCAAATGAAGGGACGCGTTATCATAGCCAATCCATATGTCCTGCAAATTCTTATGGCTGTGGGAGGAAAGCGGAACACCCAGAAGAAAGTCACGCAGGCATAGGGAAGATGTCCTAAATCCATCCACACAATCACCCAGGACCGGAGTTGAACCCCGTTTCCTGGCGCTGTGAGGCAGCTGTCCTGATCATTGTGCCACCGAACAAGGACACAGACAAAGTTCAGAGAGCACTTCGAACATGCGCTAAAATTCCTTAAATCCGATTGTTCCATTCGATATTGGGATATTAAATGAAATAGAAGTAGAAAGGGTTATGGCTAACGTTCCCAGCAATAAAATGTTTTGTGAACAGTAAGCTTAACATCAATGAGCATTGTACATCTCCACGGCCTATTTCAATAGTATGAGATGCCTGAAGGAAACTTGGGAGCCTGCAGCGTCTAGCAAGGGCAGTAAAATGTCAGAACAGATCAGAAAAGTAGAAGGACAGTCATGCAGTCACAAAGATTAGGTTAACCTCGAGGATGATTATTTTCTAGGTGGATCCATTACCTGGAACAAAGTCATTCGCTTCATGTAAACGTACATGGGAACATGTTTCATATTCAAACAATGAGCTGCATGCAGTTTTTGGAACGTATTAATGTAGTGGAAATCGAAGTTTTGCCAGAGTACCAATTCTGTCCATCTGTGTCCGTTCTGTCGATGTTATAAGGTGAAATAAATCAAAATATGTCCCTGTGTCTCATGTTAAATTAGTTCAATTATGGTGCAAATTAATTTCATGATTATAAGGGACTGTGCAACTCTGAGTTTCTAGCAGGTTCTAATTATATTTCAGATCCCCAGATAGGGCGAAGCCTGTCGCCATGGTAAAATAGTCATGTACAGTCTTGTTGCCGTTATTGCAAAGCAGTGCTCAGTCAGTCATTATTATAAATTTGGAGTGGGGCCTATTGCATTGGTAATAGAACACAGAACATGGTGTGCTGCTACGGTGACAGGGCGGATTGGGAACGTGCCCTATGGCAATAGTGGGTCTTCACGCAATTGGGAAAAAACGGGAAAGCAACTTCGACAGCCCACAAGTCTTTTCGCTCCATGGCACACAATGGAGTCAAAATGGTGGAACCTATGCCCTTAACATTTCTTAACCTCTACAACAATGATGTACCCTCCTTCATACCTCTACTGCATAGTATAAATTTGCTCTCTCATATTACTCCCACCTTCAAGGTCACTCCAGCACACAAATTCCTACCTCATAAAAACCTCGTCCATTTGTCCAAACACCTACCTCCATCATCTGCCCTCTTTCCATCTAACGCCAACATCCAGCATGCCCGTAACTCTTCAACATCTTCACTCTCGCACGTTCCTCCCTCCTTAACCTCCTCAGCATGCCACTCCGTCCATCATGCTATTTCGTCTACATAGTCCAGTCCTCCAGCACCCTTTCTCACTTTGACATTGCTGCATTCTCCGTTGTGTGGCCTACTCAATAATAAAGATCCCTGACTCCCTCTTCTCCTTTCCTCACCCACCCTCCATTCCGATACCACCCTTCTTATCTCAAGAACACTCGTATGCCTCCATTACAATTATTGTTCCCTGAAACAATTTCCCTGTTTCAGGTTATGTCCCTGAAGCCCTTTTTCTCCCCAAGTACATCACACCATAATTGCACCGTCATATTCTCCAACCCATCATTGTTGCTCCCTGTCCAAAACCTCCCTTCTCTCATAACTATTTCTCCTGCAGGTACCTGCCTCATATTTTCATCTTCTCATATCTCCGCAATATCTCAGGTCCCTCCCATTCCTTTTCGTCTCTGCAACACACTCCTTCCACTATATTAAACTCCGCCTTCGCTCTGCCACACACCATAACCTCAAATTCTCCCGCATTGTATCACCTGGTGGATCCGTTCCTCTCCCTCATTCATATCACTTCAGTCATTCCGCCATTCCAGTCCATTATGCCCTAACTTCCAGATAATTTTCATATCCCCATATCCAACGTATTCCAATCTGTACACGGTACATCCTCCCCCGCGTTCTCGCTGTCTTACATTCCCCCACATCCCTTATTCCTCTCCCTCCCTCATATAATTTAATAAGAACGTCTTTCCACTCCCTGCACGAAATCGTACCTGCCTACTCCAGCCCAGCTCTCACTCGTCTATGACACTTACCGCCTCCCTCACTTTCTCATTCACCCTCCCTCCCATGTAACGTTGCGCTTAACTATAACCTGTACTCTGGATCCCTTATACCCTGGCCTTCCTCGAAACCAAACACATTTTCAATCGAAAATCCCCAAAGCCATGCATTTTGGATAATGGAGGCCAAAGAGAACAACCATCCACAAACGTTAGACGCAGATACACTGTGAGGTGATGCTGTTGTGATCATGGATTGTGCTTCCCGTTTGATCACTTTCTGCTTCCCCAATCAAAGCTTCTTTCTCTTCCGTGATCGAGCTCCTCCAATCACAGGTTCGATCTCTCCCGTGCCCATCTCCTTCAAGCATATATTCTGTCTCTCTCCCACTGCAGCTCCTCAACACCAACTGCACGTTCCTCACTCACATACGTGGTGCGCCTGAAGGGATAGACTTTGTGAGTGGAGGATAGATACGGGTGGGAAAGAGAGGTTCGATTATTGTAGGAGATGGGGATTTATTTTGTCTGCTCTGAGTGTCGGCAAACAGGGGGATTTCTGGTGTGTTCAACATTCAGGGAATTTTAGACACCCTTTGAGAGGTTGATGAGTGGAGGAGACAGTAAAATATTGGAACGTGACAAGCGACGTTGAAAGGGCTCGCCTTAAGGTTTTGTTCATGGACGCTTGGAGCTCACGGAAAAAAATAAATGAAATTGTTAAATATAAAGGGAAAAGGTGTAGTTGGCATTCCTGAAACATGGTTCCAAGGTGACCAAGGATTGGAGCGCAACATTGAGGGTTCTTCAGTGATATGGAAGGCAGACAGAAAGAAAAAGCCGATGGAATTGCACTGTTGATTAAGTAAGGTATTGATACAAAATTGAGGAACGATATCAGCAATTACAATGTGGGATCTGCATGAGTCATGTTAAGAAACAATGAAGTGCAAAATACATTTGGGTAAGGCTAGTATACAGACCATCAAACTGTACTGGCAAAGTTAGGAACAGCAAACCTCGGAGCTGACTGAACATAAAATGATAGAATTGTTTGTTAAGGTGGATAATGAATTTGTTAATTCTGAGACCAGGGTCCTTTAGCTTAACAAAGATAATAATGACCTTGTGAACATGAATTGGCTATGATGGAATAAGACACATTACTGAAAAGTAGGACAGTGGGCAGGCAAAGGCAAGCATTTAAGTGACAATTAGATGAACTTCGGCACTTTTTTTTTGTTCTGTTTGGCTCAAGAGTACCGAATCCTTGGATTACAAGTGAAATTATAGATTGCATTTAATTCAAGGAATAAATATACAAATTGTCACACAATAAACACAGTAGACCTGAGGAACGGGTGCAGTTCAATATTCAGCAAAGGAGGGCCAAATGAGTGATGAAGAAGGGAAAATAAATTACGAAAGCAAGTAAGTTAGCAGGAGACATAAAACTGATTGTAAAAGTTTATGTAGGCATGCAAAGAGGAAAACGATTTGTGTAGGCCCATTCCAGTCGGTAGTGGGAAATTTCATAATGGGGAAGAAAGCAATGGCAAAGGAACTAAATTCATATTTTGCTTCTGTCTTCACAAAGGAAGACATGAATAATGTACCAGAAGTTCCGAGAGACCCAAGTTTTCTGGAGAAGCTGACGGAAATCAATATTTGTAGAAAATGGTTTGTAGAAATTAATCGGATTGTAGGTTGATAAATCTCTACGGCCTGATAATCAAACCAGTGTCCTTAGTGAAGTGCCCCTGGAAATAGTAGATCCAATGGTGGTCATGTTCCAAAATTATTTGGACGCTGGACTTGTTCCTACAGGTTAGTGGGTAGCTAATATAAACCCCCGACTCAAAAAGGGAGCTCGAGAGAAACATGGAACTGCAGATCAGTGAGGCTAACGTCAGTACTGGGCAGTTGCTGGAGTCCATTACCGAGGATTTCAGAGCTCAGCGTTTGGAATGCAGTGCTATAGCCAGACAAGGTAGCATGAATTTTGATCGGGGACATCATGCTTTACGAATTTATTGGAATTATTTAAAGGTGCAACTGGTAGAATTGATCAACGAGAAACGGTGGATCTGGTTTATGATGCCTTTCTGAAGACTATTGACAAAGTCTCAATAAGCAGGCTACTAAGTGACAGTAAATTGCATGGGATTGCAGACAATGCTTTGAATTGGATAGAAAGCTGGTTAGCAGGTAGGAAGCAAAGAGTTGACGCAAATCTATCATTTTCCAATTGGTAGGTAGTGACATAGTGGTACTAGTGGGGTTCCACAAAGATCTGTGCTCGGACCCCAACGTTGCACATTCTATATTAATTTCTTGGAAGAGGAAACGAAAGGTATTATCTCCAAATTTACTGATGATAAAAAAGTTGGGTAGGGGGATGAGCTGTGAGGAGGTTGCAGAAATTCTTCAGTGTGACTTGTACAGGCTGAGTGAGTGGGCTTATGCATGACAGATGGAATGTAATGTGGATAAATGTTAGGTTATCCAATTCATTATTCAACAATAGGAAGGCGATTTTTATTTGAATGGATGTAATTGGAAAAAAATGGAGACGCAGCCAGACTTTGGTGCCCTTGTGCATCCGTCGCTGAAAGTAGTTATGCAGTTAGAATGGGCAGTAAATGAGGTAAGTTGTGTGTTGGCCTCCATAACGAGAGCATTTGAATGTCGGAATAGGGATACTTTACTGCAATTTTATTGGGGGTTGGTGAGGCCACATCTGGGGTATTATGTGCAGTTTTGGTGACCTTATCTGAGAAAGGATGTCCTTGTAGCACAGGTATACCAGGCTGATTGTTGGAGTGCAGGTCTGTCATATGAGTAGAGATTACGGTTAGAATTCTATTAGTTTGCGTTTAGAACAGTGAGAAACCTATAACATGCTAACAGGATTCACAAGGGTAGATTCAGAAATATTTTTCCCGGTGGTGGGGGAGTCCAGAACTTGGCGTCATAGTTTGAAGATATGGGGAAATGCTTAGGGGACTGAGGTGAGGAGAAATTCCTTCACCCAGAGAATGGTGAATGTGTGGAATTCACTACGACAGAAAGTAGTTGAGGTCAAACCATTGTGTGATTTCAAGAAGAATTTAGATATCGCTGTTGGAGTTAAAGGGATCACGGGATGTGGAGTGAAGGCTTGATCGGGATATTTATCCTGATGATGAGCCATGATCAAAATGAATGGCGAAGGAGGCTGGAAGTGCGAATGGCCTAGTCGTACCTTTATTTTCAATGTCTCTATATTTTACACGTTATTCATTGGACAGCATTCAATATGAAAGAGAACATGTGCTGTCAATTTATGTTAAGAAGGAATCTCTCGTATTGGATATCATCGGCTAAACAGGAAATTGGGTGGAATCCATTTTTGCTCAATACTATTGAATCTTTGTATGTTTTCCGTTGGCAGTTTAACATTAAACTATTTGAACGCCAGTTCTGTAGAATCATGTGGAAAATGAAACATTTGCTCTGATTTGAAGAAACACTTTCAAAAATCTGGTTTCATTTCACCAACTGCAATCCGAATCTATGGAAATGTTTGTTACTAGGTTAGTTAGATTCACTGTGTATGTGTGTGTGTGTGTGGTTGGGTGGTTGGGGTGGTGGGGGGGGGGGGGGATGCTGTTCATTCCCCAAATAATAAATTATCAACGTTGTGTTTTGTTTTTAAATCACAGAGTGCAATGTTCAATCGATGTTGTATTTTTGACGCTTCCAGATGCATTTTGTGCATAAAAAAATAAAAATAACGTGTATTCCTTCAGTTCACATTTCCCATGGCCCCGAGCACAGGAACACAATCCTTTATTATGTTGTTATCAACACGATGAGACACCAACAATCAATTGTCGCAGACCTTGTCGTTTCATCTGAAAGTCAATATTGCAATTAGATATATTTATACAGGATTGCTGATTGACGAAAATACTATAATATGTAGTTGTTTTTTCCTTTTGCATATTTTTAGGAACAAACTCCAGGAACAACAGCTCTATTTTTTGGCGAAGGAGTCGCTGGTATTGTTGGTTTGTTTGGTCGCAGTGAAGTTAAATGAATAAATGTGATTCTCCATACATACAATAGAATTGCAAACATCCATCCTCCAGTGTGTTTGTCACAAATTCCTTGAATCTATCACCGAGTAAAAGTGTTCAAAATCTGAATGATCTGGTGTAGAATGCGTGAGAGACAATAGTTCCCGGGCCAATGACTTTTACCCACCAGCATAATTTATATTGGAACATTGGTGACGATTTTTGTCCGTCTCTATATTTGTCCCGTCTCCGTATTATCAATCTGACCATCCTGCAGTCTCTCATCGCCCCAGTTATTTGATCTCTTGCAGAATATGTTCTTCTGTCCTGCGATCCGGGAGAAGTTGCTGTCATGCTTAAACATGAGCACAGGAGAACGTGGATTATGTGCTTAATTGCAACCTCCTTGGTACGAGTAGCTATCTGACTGACAATGTACGAGCACTCAAAAATAAAACATTGACTGAAATAGTCAAATTGAGGTGCCACGGCTCTTTAAAATCGCGTTTAGTCTACAGGCTAAATGAGTAGGTAGAAATGTCAGAATATTTTGTTTTAGCAAGATATTGGTAATATTGTAGGTGTTTCCTTTTTATGGATAGTTCCGTCCATGGGTTGACCGAACTGGCGAGATGTCCATTCTCTGGACTGAATTCAAAGGAACAAACTGAAAACCATCTTGGGAATAGACCTCAGCTTCAAAAACATCCAAATGGCTAGTTGTTGCGCAAATGATATGTGGGGAAATCAAATCACCCCTTCAATTCATCACACACGCAAAGTTTGTAATTGCAATCAGTCAGGTTGACCCTAGGTTAGGATCTGATTCTCAAAAGCAGCAATTCAGCAACATGTACATTTGGTGTCTGCATTTAACACCCGTCTGCAGAGTGAGAGTCCATGCTCAAACATATAATGTTTCTCAGTGATTACAAATCAGACTCTGCAGGCGCCTAATAAGGAGTGCGACGATATTCCACATTTCAAACTTTAATGGGTTTAAGTCGCCAATGAAGCATCGGGGAGGAATGGATTTTCAAATGGAAACTCTTCATCCTGCTGCTCCGCAAGGAGTTAAATGTTGCAAATGTTCATTAGCGCAACATCCGTTCACGCAGAACAAGCAGTAATATGATGATATGTAGCAGAGGGCGAGTACAGGCCTTGTGATCTGAATGGGTTCCGATTGTGCTTTCAACAATCTCTGATCCTGTGTGAAATCAGAAGTTTTATTCTGCGAGGTAAGCATGTGGGTATTGTGCAATATTGCCTGTGGAATTTGCCCCTACACTGGGAACTAAACATAGCAAACACAGTGCTTTCCTCGCCTCCTGATGTCCTTCATAACATCGACGCAATATACATGAGGTAAACATTCTAGATCATCGAGAGATTATTGTTTTTTATGTGATGTTCTTCAGGTAGAAATTGGAATAAACTGTACGTGTGACTGTAACGCGGGAGTTCTTGGTGATTTAGAATGCTATACAGAACAGGTTAAAGTCTGAGGTAAGCGATGCCGAGCATTGGGGCAATTGTTACATTTCAAACAACAACTGATCCGGATCGGAAAAAAAAGTAAATAGATAAATGAAATCAGAAACCCGTTCTCTTATTCACTTCTTAAAATGCAATATCCATTCTGGTATGATCTATTCGCTATCTGTTTTATTGGTCCAGAAACCCAACTTGTGTACACTCTAGGAATCCCCCCTCTATGATATTGTCGCCAAATTTGGCCATATTGTTTTATTATTCAGATGTGGGGCATGGCTAGCCAGCATGTATTACCCATCCCCAGTTACCCGAGGGCAGTTGAGAATCAATCACGTTGGTCTTCCTCTGTGATCGCATGTCGGTCTGATCAGGTGATGAAGGCAAATCTCCTTCCTTAAAGGACATTAGTGAACCAGATCGGTTTTATCGACAACCGGCAGTGGCTTCATAGTCGTCAGTAGATTCTGAATTCCAGATTTTTTGAAAAATTGAATTCAAATTCCACCATCTGCATTGGCGGAATTCTAACCCTGTTACCCAGAGTCTGAGCTCAGTTTCTCGGGATAAGGCCACCACCACTCCCTGGTGTTATTTTTTCATGCGGTTTAAAATCAACCATAATTACCGATGTTCTTCTGATGAATGCTTCTATAATTGAACATTTAGTGCCTTCCCCAACATAACCAAGGCTGTCTGGGGATCTACGGAGAACGTTACAAACCTATTTTGCCCCGGAGTGTTTCTCAGCCACACCAATACAGATTCCACATTGTTAAAGCGAATATCCTTCCTCACTGTTGCGTTCATTTCCTCCTTAAATGCAGTGCAACTCCAGTGATTTTGCTTTTAGTCTGTCCTAAGTACTCAATACACCTCGATGTTCAGTTCCCATCACCAGCAACCAAACAATTATATCTCCACGATTCTGTCTATATCACAACCGGTGACATTTATCTGCGCAATTTCTTCCATCACTTTACTGTGGGTAATATGTACATTAAGGCGCAAAGCCTTTAGTGTTGTATGTTTTTAATCATTGCATGTCCAGTTTCTATTATTTTTCACTGTAGCATTGTTTGGTTCTGGTCGCTAAATTCTCTGCCTATCACTTATCTTAGCCCCTCTCTTTTGTTCATTTCCTTGTATCACCTCCTCTGTTTCCCTGCAAGGATTACCGCACCGCACACCCCCCCCCCCCCCCCCACCCCCGCCCCCCTACAAAGACCACCACCACCACCGGCGATTTTAATTTCATCCATTTCCAAACAATCTCGGAAATATTTCGCCAAGACTATCGTCCTGCCAGCGTTCACCCATTCAGGCTATACTGGGCCCACATCTCCCAGAACCGGCCCCGTCATCCCAGCAATGTGCAAACGTCCACTTCTTCCGTCTCTTTATTGCTGTTCTCACGAGAGGCTGCCACTTTCGAGACGCTACTTTTCAAATATCTTCCTAATTCCCTATTTTCTGCTTTGAGGACAGCAGCTATATTTCTTAACCATTGCCGTTTCTACCAAAATTTAACACAACCCTTCACCATTCACCCTCATCAGCAATGCCCTCTAGAAGCTCTGAGTCATCTTTGACCCGAGCATCATGGAAGCAACATACTACCCTGCAGCTGTAGAAACGCCTATCTATTCCCCTTACAAGAAAATAACGATTGACTATTGCATTCCCCCAATTCCAGTCCTCTCCCATGCAGCAGGGGGAACAGTGGTGTACTGCAATTGGGTCCTGCTGATTTGCAATGAGAGGTCATTTCTCCAACAGTATATTAATGGCATATCTGCTCTTTTTTTTCCGGGAAATAAAGACAGAAGTACCTGTCCTGTCTGCTGAGTCATCGTGCTCTGCCTGGTGGTCATCAATTCTATTCCTACCAATGAAATATTTGCTTGTCATGTGGCCACCTCTCTATATGTGCTATCCATTATACTCCCTTCTTCGCAAATGCTCCAACCGTTGCTCCATGACTGAGACCAAGCTCCCAGGGAATGCTGCTGGAGACAGTTCCTGCAAACATGTTGGCACAGATCGCTGAAAACGTTTTTGGATTCCCGGAATATGCAGGAGGAGCACACTGTGGTTATATTCTCTCCTTCAATGAATTATCCTTGTATAATTAAACATTTTGAAGACTCTTAAAATCAAATAATACCAATTACTTTCGTGGTCTTCTTCCCGAGTCTTCCTTACTACGGGAGATAGACCTTACGAATTATGAACCAAAAGCTATATATTCCATCACACGTCTGCGTTGCACCCTTTTCCTTCTTGAAATCGGGAATTTTGGGATGATGTTTAGGTTCAGATGGTCAGAAGGCATTAACACGTGTTAAATGGAGCAGTGTTGTTGCAATGAAAGTGAGCCTACTATCTTCCAATTACAATTAATATCCTCCTTTCTCTGTTACCCTGACCTCACCCTTTCACATTCCCACTAACATTTCGACATTTTTATTTTCATTCAACAGAATATATTTCTGGAACTAAAGTAGGTGAATCCTGATTTGATAGCACTTCTTTCTCCTCAATCCCAGCATCTTCTGACAACCTCTGGAGTGGACTCGATTAATACTGGTTTTGTGTCGATTTCAGGCTTTGAGGAACGCCAGTAACCGATGAATGGGAAGTGTCACAACTCGCCTCATCTCCTCCCTGAACTTCGCCTGAGTGAAAGCATAAATGCAGGTGTTTGTGCAGGAGTTTAGATACATCAACATCTCCCCGACCTCAACGAGCGCAGTCGTGGAGCTCAAATTCAGCAACTTCTCCTGAAACACAAAGTCTACTACTCTTGTCATCCAAAGGAAAATGAAATTGCCGGATATGGCGAAAAGCAGGATAATGGACCTTCTGCGGTTCTCCATCTCTGGGTCAACTTGCCCATCATTCCCTTGACTGCGGAATGCCTTACGTGCCCGGCTAGCTATTAAAATGTGTCTGACGGTCAGAGTGTTGAGCAGCAAGATTGAAACATAGGGAATGAGAGGGGTGAAGATTGTGCCCGACCACAGATATGCTGCCCATGGCGTTTTCGTACACAGGCTGCGAAGTCGACAGACTGGGAATGGAGCACGAGTATGGACAGGCTCATAAGTGAAAAAGCGGGGGATATTCCTCAGGTAGCTAACTGTACATAGTGTCAGTATTACCCGGCTTGCTGTTCTCTCTGTGCAGTATCGTGCTTTGAACTTCTGGCAACAAATGGCAATGAACCGATCTAGAGTGAAGGCAACAGTAAGCCAGACTGAACTATCCACCACAGCAGCATTCATGATGCTGTTCAGACTGCACACATAGTAGTGTCTGAGGAAAGAGAAGGGGAAGTGGAGAGATCCCAGGTAGTTCAATATCACACAGAAGATGATTACCAGCAAGTCTGCCACTGCCATGGACATCAGGTACCGCCCAGTACATCTGGAGAGACCACAGCTTCCTCGGGACAGGATAATTATAGTCATTAGGTTCGCTGTTGGAGATAGAAGGAGAGATGATGATTATTAAATATATGTACAACATGTGTTAAATGATAACACCAAGTTTGGAAAGAGTAAGTTGTTTGATGTTGGACTTCAGAGCGCGAAGTAATAGAAGATTGTGTACTTTGTAGAAGTTAGGGAAGGTCATGAATGTGACGTGAAACATTGGATGGATCCTTAAATCTGTGGTAAACATTCAATATTATAAATATAAATTGAAATGTAATGTGTTTGACTTATTTATGTCTGCATCTGTCCCCAATAATATTCAGAAATACCCTTCCTTCTGCCAGTTTTCCACAGTCGCACTTAATTCGCCGCTCACTGTATTGAAGACAACCCAAGCCAGAAGTTGATGAATTCAAAATCTCTCCACTGTCAATGCAGGTCACTCTATTACTATTCTGTAACAGTTTGCCTTCTTCAAGTCCCGCAGATATAAATAATTCCCACTGACCAGTCCTCTGTCTCACAGAAAAAGTTGTCATCTTCCAAAATCTCCACCATGAACAAGATCCCATTAATAAATCTCGCCGCTCATGCACTGTGACCTTATTGTCCAATTCTATGAAACGGAATGATTTTGCATTGCTCAATGTACATAGGCACAACAACACAAGTCGGCAAACATAAATTAACCTAAATGTCCTTCAGACATGCATGAAAAGATCTCAAATTTTCCTGTCTTTTACCATGAATCAACGTGTAGTGGCCATTTCTCAGCTTTTATCAATTATCTCTCGCTATGGAATTCAAAGATGCACTCGAAGGACCAAAGCACGATATAAAAGAGACACCAAATATATGCCACACACTGGGAAGATAGGACGACATATGAAATTTCCATTGTCTTCCTTTCTATCTTAACTGTAGAAGCCATTATCCCAGCGTTACCAAACATTGTTGCGCTGCGTTTAAAAGTCCTAAACAATTGGAGTCCAATTTTCAGTTCCTTTTGTCTCAATTAATACACGCCCAATTTCCAAGTGCCACTTTAACTCAATGAACTGTCATTGTCCAAACCTCTGAATCACACAGTGAGCTTTCAGTAACATTCCCATTCTAGTAGTATGTTCATATTGTCCAAAACTCGCCATTACCTCTACCTTTCACCTTTCTCAGTTAGTGTTCTTCAAAAAATAGCTAATAACTACAATGTTACAATGATGTTTCAGCAGTTGCGCCATTAGCACAGATGTGAGGAAAGATTTGTTCCCACAAAGGCTTCTGAATAGTTGGAATTTTATATGTCAAAGGTTCATAGATTTGCATTGATGTCAATACAGTTACCACAGAGATAGGCAAAGATTTGTTCTCTCAGGCAACAAATGGGTAAGGTGAGTAGGCAGGAAGATGGAATGGAAGGTGAATATTAGCCATGATCGTATTGGATGGTGCAATAGGTTTGGCCTGCTCCTGACCTTATTCCAAATGTTTTCGTATGAATTTATTACACTGTTTAACGTCTCGTGCACTCAGTGATCTCCCATTGTGACACTTGGAGTGACACAAACATCTCTTATTTACGAACTCCCTTCTTCAGTTACAGCTCCAGTTGTCCAACTCTCTCTGTCACACAAAGATACCCCCTTAACCAAGTTTCTACGTCACTCAAAAAAATCATATGGCCCTCCATTGCAGCACCCGGATAAATTCCCGTAACTGTCATTCTGCAGCACTAAGTTCCATTGTGAAACTGCCACCATCACTCAATGAGAGGGCCCAAAGCTCTCCAATCTGTGAACTCGCAGTGTTCAAACATCACTTGAACAGTGAGCGCCCAGTCCCCTACTCCCTACTCTCGAAATCAATGAACACCCATTGTCTCTGCCTTAGCATCATGCCCTGTCTGGGACTCACAGACACACCGAAACATCCGCAAGTGAAGGCAAACATACACAGCAATGTAGATAAACTCAGATAGAAATGCATATAAAAACACGCAATGACATTATTAAATTTAAGTTTATTTATTACTGTCACAAGTAGACTTGCATTAACACTGCAATGAAGTAACTGTGAAAATCCCCCAGTCGCCACACTCCGGCGCCTGTTTGCGGAAACTGAGGGAGAATTCATCATGGCCAATGCAACTAACCAAAATGCCTTCTTGGCTGTGGGAGAAAACTGGAGCATGAGTATAAACCCTCGCAGATATGGATAGAATGTGCAGATTCCGCACAGATAGTAGACCAAGCCAAGAATCGAACTCGAGTCTCTGGCGCCGTGAGGCAGCAGTAGTAACAATTGTTCCACCGCCCATGCATTGAAAAATAAATAAAAGGCAGATGCGACTATAATCGCCCCACCTTTGTAAAGGAACTCTGATTGGTCAGCTCGTGCTGTTACTCAATGTCGTCTCTGACTCCGAGCAGCGATTCATATGTCCCAGCTCAGAGTAACACAGAATAACCTCCCATTGACAATCACACAAGGATGCCCAATTGCCTTAAATCATAGCATTCACACCAGGACATTAAAAAAACTAAAAGCTATGTAAATAAATGAACATGCTCTGACATGTGCAAGTGCTCACAAAATAATTTGAAGAGCTGACATTTTCCGGACATCCTATCACTCCACGAGCTCCCACTTATCAATTTTGCAGCAGTTCATGAACCCCACCTCCCCTCTCGATGAACCAAATCGTTTTGTCCTACTGACTACATCATTCAGTAAGTTCCGAAACTTCATTCTCTGTCTCATGACATGTGGTCTTCAGACAACAATTTCCATCAATTAATTAGCTCCCAGCGTGGAGCAATGCCAAACACAGCAGGTAACTCTCGCCCATCAATGAGCGTTCACGGCACAATACACAAAAAATTGCAAGCACAAGAAAATAATTGATAATCGTAATCACAGAGAAAAAAAACAGCAAAAATAAATTAAAGAAGTATCAGGGACCGGTGAAGGTTTCCAGTGGTTCTGTGAACTTGGCGGCCACAAGGTGACAAGCAAACACCTTTTCGAACGTGTCGAACTAATAAAACGATTTGGATGAATCAAATGGACCAATCAAAGCAAGATTTAGTGAAGCACGGGTCAGTGGATCAGCGTCCAGTTCTCCAAGCATCACTGATATGGTTTCTTCAATCTCGCTTTGGCTGTTCAGACTAGGGACTGGTTAACAGCGAGGGCGAGGTGAGGCAGAAGGCAGGACCAGACAAATCAGCCATAAGCTGTCGGTGGAGGCGAGAAGAGGGTGCGGGGTGCCTTGTAGGTGTTGGGGGTGGGGGGGGGGGGCCTTGGGAAAGGAGTGAGTGGTTATGTGCCTTGGGAAAATAGCGCGCGGTGTGTGTCGGATGTGTGTCCGGTTTTCGTGCCTCTCGAAAAGATTAGAGTTTGTTTCTCGTCTCCGAGAGGTATGTGTGCGTACGAGTGTTTGAGTTTGTGAGGCTGAGTATGCGTGTGTGTGAGTATGAGAATGTTTGTGTCTGTGAGGCTGAGTGTGTTTATGTGCGTGTTTAAGAGTGAGTGTATTTGTGTGTGTGCGTTTGTTTGTGAGAGTGAGTGTGCTTTTACGTGTGTGAGGGTGAGTTTGTTTGGGTGTGTGTTTGTGTGTGAGGAGGGGTGTGTTTGTGTGAAGTTATCAGAGTGACTGTGTCTGCGGAGGGTGAGAATGAAGATGAATGCGTTTGTATGCGTGAGGATATGGTAGTGAGTGAGTGGATGTGAGAATAAGTGTGTTTATGTGGGTGTTTATTTTTCTGTGAGATTATGTGTTTGTGTGTGATTGTATTTGTGTGTGTGAGGGTAAGTGTGTTGCTGTGTGTGGATGTCAGGTTAAGTCTGTCTGTATGGGAGGGTGAGGATGAGTTTGTTTGTGTGGGTGAGGGTATGATAATGAGTGTGTGAACGTGAGAAAGTGTGCGTTTGTGTGTTCATGGGAAGTTGGGTGTGTATGTTTGCGGATGGTGATGGTGTGTGGCTTTGTGGGTGAGGTTATGAGTGTACGTGCTTGTGTGAAGATGTGAGGCTATGTGTTTATAAATGCGAGGATTTGAGCGCGTGTCTTTGTATGTGTGGGAGGACTGGAGTGTTCGCGTTTTCTGTGTGAGGATGTGAGGGTGAGTGTGTTTGTGAGGATGTGAAAGTGGGTCCAATCGTGTGAGGATATTTGGGTGCATGGGTGAGAGTCTGTGAGGGGGGTGTATTTGGATATGTGAGGATATGATTATGAGAGTGCGTGTGTTAGGGTGTGTGAGTGTGTTTGTGAAATTAGAATCAGTTTTCCATCGTCATTCCTATTAAAAATGACGTATATGTTTTTGATCAGAACTTCTATGAAATTAATATATGCACAGATATAGCTGGAACATCGTGTCAACACTTGAATTATGTTTAGCACTAATTTTGCTTTAACAAAATGGGCGCTAATATTATGAGAATGGTTGGCGTTTCCAATGCTTTTGGTAAGTTACGAGGAATTCCTCGGCTCGAAGGTTTTGGGGAACTTTGCCGAACTCAATGTCCTCTGTCTACCTCTCCAGTCACTAAATGATTTTTTTTCTGATCAATCGACCACGCTTCTCAAATTTCATCACTATGACTCGGCCGCAAATTGAGGTCAATCTTATCTCTTAACCGTCTACCAGCCTCCATATCAATGTGATTGTTGAGTTTGTTCTAATTTTCACTCACGCCATCAATTCGTCAAACAGCGTTCTCCGCCATTAACTGAATTCTGATGGTTCCAATTCCATTATTCGAGGAGATCCAGTTTTCTAACTCCTTATCACGGAGTAACTATGATTTCCAACCTCCTTGCATTATAAAATTTATTCCGGTCATGCAAATTCCACCAATAATTAAAAAGCTCCCATTTTCCAACATCTAATGAGCTTTTCATGCTCAATGCAGAAGGAGCCATTTACAAATTACATGGTCACAGAATCACACAAATTCAGACACAAAGACGAATACATAGTGCAATTCAAATACATGTAAAGACATTGGCTGAAGGAAGAACGCCACTGGAATCGTAACGGGCTGGGAGCGGACCGTGAAAATGTCCGTGGAACTCGGGCAGGATTTTCAGCTTTCGGGGCGAGCAAGGCGTAAAATCCCGCCCTCATCATGATCAAAGAGGCTCTCCAAATAAGCATCACGACTTAGTTTCATTTCCCTGCCTCTTCTTGCTACGCCTCAACATTGTTTCTATTAAATAATTTAAAGCTTTTATTGTTCCCCATTGCTCCAGCTCATTCGTTGATCTTCCATTGCCCAGTCTCCCCATCAGCCACTGAGTGTCTGTTGACAACCCTTTCCATCAATCATTGAACTCTCATTTTCCAACTATCTCTGTCAATCATCGAGTTCTCAATGTCCCACTTCACCCATCAATCATTGAGCTCCCTTACTTATAATGTCTCTATCAAGCATTGAGCTACCATTGTCCAATTTCTCCACTAGTCATTCAGCGGCCATTGCCCAACTCTCTTGATAAATCATTAAACTCTTACTGTCCAACTCTTTCTACCAATCGTTGAACCCACGTTATCCAACTCTCTCCTTGAGTCATTAAGCTTCCATTGCCAAGCATTCCCCACCGATCTCCATTGTCCTATATTCTCCATCGATCACTGAGCTACCATTGTCCACTCACTCAATCAATCACTTACCTCTGATGGCCCAACTGTCTCCATTAATCATTGAACATCCATTTCTCAACTCTTCACATGAAGCATTCAGCTTCCAGTGTTCAACTGTCAATCAATGGTCGATCTCCCGTTTTGCAATACTCCATAAAACACTGAACTACCATTGACCAACTTATTCCGCCATGCAATGAGCTATAATGTTCCAAATTTCTTCACCAACCTACGTGCTCCAATTTGTCAATTACCTGCATGATAATTAAACTTCCATTATCCAAAGAAAATCAGTACTTATCAAGCATCCATTGTTAAAATATCTGTATCAGTCATCAAACTACACTAGCTAATTATTTCCATCAAACATCGGGCTTCTATTATCCAACTCCCTCCACTAATCTTTGATATCCTCTGGTCAACTATATTCGTCAATCATGATGCTCCATTCTGAAATTCTCTCCATCAATTATGGAGTTCCAATGCCCATCTCACTCCACCAATAACTGAGCTCATTTCTTTCAACTCTTTCCAACAATCTTTGAGTTCCCCTTGCTGAGCTGACTCAATCAATCATTGCGATCCCATTGCCAATGTCTCCCCAAGTATTGACCTCTCATTCTCGATCTCTCTCCATGAACTATTATGTTCTCTTTGACCAAATCGCTCCATCAATCATTGAACTCCCAGCATTGAAGTGTCTCTGTTAATTACTGAGCTGTCATTGACCAACACTTTCCATCAATCACCATGCTCCCGTTGTCCATCTCTCTCCATTGATCATTGAGTTCTAATTATCCAACTCTCCCCATGAATCATTGAGCTTCCAATTTTCAAATCTCTCCCTATTTTATTGAGTTCCCATTGTCCAATTCTCAAATAAACGTTGAGCTCCCATTTTGAAACTCTCGTCATCAATCATTGAACATCATTACCCAATTCTCTGCAACAATCATTGAACTGTTATTGTCCAAATCTTTCCATCAAACATTATGCTCTCATTAGCCAATCCCCACCATAAACCATTGAGCTCTTATTGCTCAATAGTCTCATAATATTGGTTTCCAGTTGGCCAACTCTACACGTTAATCACGAATTCGCATAATAAGACTCTCTGCACATATAATTAAGCGTTCATTGATCAACTCTATACCTTTCAGCGAGCTGCATTGATCATTTATGTCTGTTAAACAGTGAACACAAATATACAAATCTGTCCATTAATCATTAAATTCCATTCATCAAATCTCTGGATGAAATGTGGAGCTTCTATTTTGATACTATCTCAATCAACATTAAAACTCCATTAGATAACTCTCCATCAAGCATTGTGCTGGTATTGTCCAATATGCTCAACCAATCATTATGTTCCAATTGTCCAGCTAATCCCAGCATTCATTAAGATCCCATTGTCCATTTCTCTCCAAAGACTGCCCTCCCATTTTCCAACTTTCTCCATGAATAATTGAGCTCCCATTGGCCAATTTGCTCTACCAGTCATCAATCACTCATTGCCCAATTCTCTCCATCAATCATTTTACTTCCATTGTCCAAACCTTTCCATGAATCCTTGAGCTCCCATGCTCCAACCTGCTGCAGCAATCATTTGGCACTCACTACACAATGTTCTCCATCATTCATTTTACTCCCATTGTCCAAATCTCTCCATGAATCATTGATCTTCCTTTGTCCAACTCTTAAGCAATCATTCAACCTATATTTTGCAACGCTCCATCCATCAATAATCGCTTGTTCTCCATTTCCCTCCAGCAATCATTTAGCTATAATTTTCCAAATACCACCATCAAACATTAACCCACCGTTCGCCAATTCCCAGCACCAACCATTGACCTCCTTTTGCTCAACTCTCTCCAAATATTGAGCTCTAGCTGGTCGACTGTCTCCAACAATCGCTGAGTTCCTAATATCCAAGTAACTTCATCAGGTATGCTGCTCCCTTGGCTCAAATCTCTGCGTATAAACATTCAAATGAGAAGCTGGAGCAGGCAATTTGACCCTTCGAGCCAACTCCGCCTTTCATTTTGATCATGGCTGATCATTAAATTCAATATCAACATCTCCCCTTACCCTCATATCCAATGATCGCTTTAGCCCCGAGAACGATATCTAATTTCTCCTTGAATTCACACAGCATTTTGATCTCAAATACATTCTGTGGGAATGAGTGTCACACAGTCACCACTCTCTGGGTGAAGAAATTTCTCGTCACCTCCGATATGAGATGTTTACACCTGATCCTCAAATGATGGCCCCTCGTTCTGGATTACCCCACCATTGGGAATATTCTTTCGGGATCGAGCATGTCGAACCTTTTTAGCATTTTTAAAAGTTTCTTTGAGATCCCCTCTGACTCTTCTAAACTAGAGTGAATATAATCCTAACCAATTTAGTCTCTCCTCATATGACAGACCTGCATCCCAGGCATCAGCCTGGTAAACCTTCGCTGTACTCCCTCTATAGCTAGGACATCCTTCTTCAGATAAGGACACCAAAACTGCACATGGTACTCCAGATTTGGCCTCAGCATCGCCGTATACAAATGCAGCAACACATCCCCATCCCTATACTCAAACTCTCTCCCATGAAGGCAAACATACCATTTGCCTTTTTTAGTGCCTGCTTTACCAGCACACTTACTTTCAACAACTGATGCACGAGGACACCAAAGTGTGGCTGAGTATCTACTTCTTTCAATTTACACCCATTCAAGTAGTAACCTGTCTTCCTAATGTTTCTGCCAAAGTGGATAGCCTCACATTGACCCTCATTACAATGCATCTGACATGCATATTCCCACACACTCAGCCTGTACAAATCACATTGATCCTCCTCACAGCTCATCCTCCTCCTCAAATTTGTATCATCTACAAATTTGGAGATACTACATTTACTTCCTTCTTATAACTAATTGATATATTACGAGAATTGCTGGGGTCTGAGCAAAGGTACTGATGGAACCCCGCTAGTCACTGTCTGCCAAGCAGAAAATGATCTATTCAGACCAACTCATTGCTTTCTATCTGCTAAACAGCTTTGAATCCATCTCAATACATTACCTGCAATCCCATCTGCTTTTATTTTACATAGTAGTCTGTTGTGTGAACTTTGTCGAAAGCCTCCTGAAATTCTAACTGAACAACACCCACTGAGTCCTTTTGGTAAACTCTACGAGTTACATCCTATTCCAATAGAAGAATTCCAATAGATTCATCAAACATGATTTCTCTTTTGTTAATAAATGATGACTTTGTCTGATTACATCACTTCCTTCCAAATGCTGAGTTATGAAATCCTTGATAATGAACTCGAGCTCCTTTTGCAGCACTGATGTTAGGCTCACTGGTCTACAGTTCCATGTTTTCTCTCTACCTCCCTTTCTATATAGCGGACTTACATTAGCTGCCCTCCAATCTGTAGGGACAAGTCCGACAGAATTTGGAAAATAACCACCGATGTATCTACTATTTCCGGGGCCACTTCCTTAAGTACTCTGGAATGAATATCATCAGGCCACAGGGTTTATTCAAGTTCTATCCCATCAATTTCCACAAAAACATTATTCTATTAATGCTGATTTCCTTCAGCTCCACAATAAAACGTGTTTATCTCTGAACTTCTCGCACATTATTGTTGCCTTCCTTTGTAGAGAGTGAAGCAAAGTAAGAATTTATTTTTTGCCGGCTATGAATTCTCCCGTTTCTGACTGGACGGGGCTGTTTTTGTCAATTGTTTTCTCTTGTTTTCATCCGTACAGAAACTTTCAAAGTCAATTTGTTATGTTACCCGTTCCTTTCATATTACATTTGTCCCTTCTTATTCAATCCCTTGCATCAATCATTGAGTTCCATTTGACAATTATTTCTCGTAATAATCGAGTTACCGTTGTCCAACTCTGTCCATCAATCATTGAGCTCCTTGGGCCAACTGTCTCCATATGCCATGGAGCTCCATTGGACAACACCGTCCATAAGTCATCGAGTTCTCAACTTGAAAACTCACTGCGAAAATTATTCAACTCTGTTTCCAGCGCATGGCATCTTTCGTTGAGCTGTATTGGCCAATACTCTTTATCAATCAGTGAGCACAATTGTCCAACTAGCTCCACCAATCTTTGAACTCCCACTGATCAAATCTCTGGATCAATTATTGAGCTTCTATTTTCCTAGTGCATCGATGAATATCTGAGCCTCCATTGATCCACTCTCTCCATCACTCATCGAGCTTCAATTGTCCAGTTTACTTCACAGACCATTGAGAGCCCATTGTCCACGTCTGTCCAATGATTGACCGCGCAAGATACACCTCTGTCCATTAATCATTGATCTTTCATTGTTCAAGTGTCTTTTCAATCATTGATCACCTCTTGTCTAACTCCATTCATCAATGATACAACACCCATTGTCGAACACTCCAAATCCATCACTGAACTTCAGTTAACCAAGTCTGTCCAAAAAAATGTAAGGTCCCAATTTGAAACACTGCTCACCAAACATCAAACTCCCTTTGACAAAATCTCTCCATCTATCATTGATTTTGCATTGTTGAGCACTATCCGTCAACCATTGTGATTCAATTTTCCTACTCTCTCCATCAATCATTCAGCTCCCAATGTTCTCCTCTGTCCATGAATCATTGAGCTTCTTTTGTTCAAATCATTCATTAAGCATTGAGCTACCATTGGGCAACAATCTCCACGAACCTTACAGCTGCCATTGTGCAAATCTCTCCACCAGAAATTATAAAAAACATTATTACAAACACAGTGGGATGCGCACACACACATCAAGTGCATATGTGCGTGTGTATGTGTGTGTGTGTGTGTGTGTGTGTGTATGTGTGTGCTTGCGTATGTGTGTGTTATACTTCCAGATTATTATTTTGTGATGGCCAGTTCGAACCATAGAACCATAGAAAATTACAGCTTAGAAACAGGCCTTTTGGCCCTTCTTGTCTGTGCCGAACCATTTTTTGCCTAGTCCCACTGACCTGCACATGGACCATAACCCCCCACACCCCTCTCATCCATGAACCCGTCCAAGTTTTTCTTAAATGTTAAAAGCATTTACCACTTTATCCGGCAGCTCATTCCACACTCCCACCACTCTCTGCGTGAAGAAGCCCCCCCCCCCCCCCCGCCTAATATTCCCTTTACACCTTTCTCCTTTCACCCTTAACCCATGCCCTCTGGTTTTTTTCTCCCCTAGCCTCAGCGGAAAAAGCCTGCTTGCATTCATTCTATCTCCCCATCAAAATCTTATACAACTCTATCAAATCTCCCCTCACTCTTCTACGCTCCAGGGAATAAAGTCCCAACCTATTCAATCTCTCTCTGTAACTCAGCTTCTCAAGTCCCGGCAACATCCTTGTGAACCTTCTCTGCACTCTTTCAACCTTATTTACATCCTTCCTGTAACTAGGTGACCAAAACTGTACACAATACTCCAAATTCGGCCTCGCCAATGCCTTATATAACTTTACCATAACACTCCAACTTTTATACTCGATACTCCGATTTATAAATGCCAATGTACCAAAGGCACTCTTTCCGATCCTATCCACCTGTGACGTCACTTTTAGGGAATTCTGTACCTGTATTCCCAGATCCCTCTGTTCAACTGCAGTCTTCAGAGTCCTACCATTTACCCTGTACGTTCTTCTTTGGTTTGTTCTTCCAATGTGCAATATCTCACACTTGTCTGCGTTACATTCCATTTGCCATTTTTCAGCCCATTTTTCCAGTTGGTTCAAATCCCTCTGCAAGCTTTGAAAACCTTCCTCGCTGTCCACTGCACCTCCAATCTTTGTATCATCAGCAAACTTGCTGATCCAATTTACCACATTATCATCCAGATTATTGATATGGGTGACACCAGCAATGGACCCAACACCGATCCCTGCGGCACACCACTAGTAAGAAGTCTCACAACACCAGGTTAAAGTCCAACAGGTTTATTTGGTAGCAAATACCATAAGCTTTCGGAGCTTGCTGCTCCTTCGTCAGATGGAGTGGTCTGACCACTCCATCTGACGAAGGAGCAGCAAGCTCCGAAAGCTTATGGTATTTGCTACCAAATAAACCTGTTGGACTTTAACCTGGTGTTGTGAGACTTCTTACTGTGCTTAGCCCAGTCCAACGCCGGCATCTCCACATCATGCACACCACTAGTCACAGGCCTCCACTCTGAGAAGCAATCATCCACAACCACTCTCTGGCTTCTTCCATTGAGCCAGTGTCTAATCCAAATTACTGCCTCCCCATGTATACCTAGCGAATGAACCTTCCTAACTAACCTCCCATGAGGGACCTTGTCAAAGGCCTTGCTGAAATCCAGGTAGACAACATCTATCGCCTTCCCTTCATCCACTTTCCTGGTAACCTCCTCGAAAAACTCTAATAGCTTGGTCAAACATGACCTACCACGCACAATGCCAAGTTGACTCTCCCTAATAAGTCCCTGTCTATCCAAATATTTGTAGATCCTATCCCTTATCACACCTTCCAATTACTTGCCTACCATCGACGTCAAATTTACTGGCCTATAATTTCCCGGATTTCTTTTGGAACCTTTTTTAAACAACGGAACAACATGAGCCACCATCCAATCATCCGGCACCTCCCACGTGAATAATGACATTTTAAATATGGCTGCAAGGGCCCCTGCAAGTTCAACACTAGCTTCCCTCAAGGTCTGTGGGAATACCCTGTTCTGGAACCTTGTATTTCCCCAAGGTTCTGGAACCTTGTATTTCACCAGCTCTTTACCATTGACTGATAGCGCTCACATTGTGCAATTTTAATTGTATGTCAATGACCATCCTTTACCCGTCCTTTGACCTGCCATTGTGCAAGTCCCTCCATGAGTAATTATGAAAACATTCTTAGCAAATTCACTGGGATGCACGCACACATCATGTGTGTGTGTGTGTGTGTGTTATATTTCTAGATTATTATTTTGTGTTAACCAGTTCTGGAACCCTGTATTTCAACAGTTCCCGCCCAGTGACTGAAAACGCTAACATTGTGCGATTTTAATTTTAAATCAATGACAATTCTTTACCCCATCTGCACATGGTTCAATTAACTCATGTTGTCTTACTTTCCCAGTCATTCAAGAGGTCTTATTGTCAAATTTTCCCCGAGTCATGTCACTCGCAATGTTCAGCTCACTCCATCAATCATTTGTCTCACAATGTTAATATTGTTTCACCTTCAATCATGTAGTTAATTCCTATTTCTCCATTCGTCACTCATCAGGAGGTCAGTTCCCCTTGCCCAACGTTCTGCATCAAAATAACCCATTATACTTTATAAGTTCACATGCTCACTTCAACAACTCTTCAATTTCGTCTCTCTTCAACAATCTGGGGATTTACATATTTCCATACCATCGTTCACTGCGCTCCAACTATGCAAATGTCACCCAGAACTGGGGTCCCGTTTTATGCTGCTCTCGTTATCCAATTGCATCCATCATTCGGTGAGTTCACTTTGCGCTCATTTCCCATTGGCTTCCTATGACGCAACCCATATCAATCACTCATCAAGTTCTCCAAGTTCGACTGCCTTACCAAAGCTCAATTAATTCGCCCTTCCCACCTCACTTAACTAACTGACATTGCTCAATTCTTTTCATCAGTAAAGACCTGCTTATCTAATTATTTTCATCGAGAATTAATGATTATTTGCAATGTTTCGCAAATTCTCAGCATTGAATGAATTGACACCTCTGCTGCAGTCCAAATGTTCCACTCACCTAATGAGCTCTCATAGTTTAGCAGTCCCCCAACAAAGTTATGTTCTTTACCTGGAATTTATCTCTGTTACTGAATTATTGAACTCTCTTCATAGCCCAATAAACTGAAATTCGCCAGTTTTTTTCGCACCCGCTCAGGTTATATCTCTGTTTCATCCAATGTGGTCAGTTGGGCCGGTTTTTATATTAACATTTTCGTTTCGCACAAAAGGCTCCTAATTTCCCATTATTGCGTTCTATAATAGTCACTCAATGAGCTCAGTTGTTCCAATCTCTTTCTGTCAGTTCTGAGATTTCTAATTAAGCTTCCTCTGGACCAATGTTTTATTTCTATATTGGTCCCATGTTCATTTCCATTTCCTCATACCATCTTTCAATTTATTATTTAATCTCTTTGAGTCTTCCACCCATCAGACATCCTCTACATTGTTCTTCCCCACCAGTAGCGACAACTGCATCAAACATGTCGCATTTCTTACATTTTTGTAGTTGTTACGATAAATCATCCGGGAGAAATATTATTTTACTTTCTTTCCATCATAGTGCATATGCAGCTAATTATTCACAACTATTTTTGTTCCTGTTAGCGTAAACTCTCCCACTTTCAATGAGATTTCATTCAACAATTCTAGTCTTTACCAGAAGAGTTAGGCTTGACAGTGTGTACTCGGCCGGCTTCTTTTTCTCGTTCATTAATTCCCAATGCTTTTACAGAGACTCGCGCGTTCATAAAGACAACCCAGCATCAGAATCCCTCCGCAATCCCCAACATCAAACACAGACACATACACACACTCACACAAGCGAACATGAGAGACAGTCACACACAAACAACGCAAATGCACGCATATATCAAGAAGCTATCTACGAGTACAAACACACGGACAAACACGAATAGGTAACATTCTGGCGTGCACAAATGCACAAACACACACATAAAATCCAGATGTACACAGCCACACATACAGAGGCACAGACAGACACATATGTGCACAGAATCACACGGAGATGCATAAAACGTACGGATAAAGTCATATACACAGAGACCCCTAATCAAATTTGCAAAACCCCACACGCACATTCAGACATGCACACACTCACTCACGGGTGTAAGTTCAGTGCCACAGTTAGACATATGCATATACAAAGGCACAATATCATTAAGCCCACACAAATATGCATACCTGTTACACACTTTTATATTTACTGGCACACAAACTAACACTGCCCCAGCCCCCCCCCCCACCCCCCCGACCCTCACCCACACCCCCCACACACACAGTCACAAACGCACAAGATCCACATTCTGCGATGAATGTAAAAGAGGATTTCACCGATTGTATGACTATCTTCTATCCACTTACCAGTCACACCGACGGCTGCCAGTGAGTGGTAAAACACCTCCTGCACCAGTAAAATGACCAAACCTCCCATCCTTAGAGAGAGTGAGTAGCGTGTGCTGCAGCTGGAGACAGCTGCACACTGAAACACCGAGATGGAGTGTGCCAAGCATCAACAAATATAAACCCAGGAGGACCTCCCAGTGAGACAGGGAGCTCAGGGGACCTTGCGTCAGTGGCAATGAATGCAGCAGACAAACGAGGCAAGAGTATCTTAGCTATCTTGATCCAGAGGGAGAGCTTAAATCGATAATGACCTTTTACTTTGCACAGAAACATAGCAATAACAAAGATTTCCTCAGTCTTATTTTCGAAATGACTGCATTTATCATATTTCATATTTCATTAAATCGTCCTTATTAACTCAGGCTGCTTGATGGGCCTTGCTCTCGAGGCTATGGCTTCAATTTCTGGAGTACATTAGATGACTTCAGGACAAGCTGCAGAGTCCATAGAAAATATTGAAATTGAAGTCCATGTTGTCCCCTATTTCCCCATGGCAATTGCCCCAGTTCACAAATATAAGGCAATATGAATTGAATTCATTGGATCCAGAGAAGGCCTCAGGCCATCAATCATGCGCTGCCATTCAATATGACCATTACGGATCTGATGGTGCCGTTAACATGGCTTCCACATATTACCCTTCACTCCCTTCTAAATAAAGCAATTCTGTTCAAATCAGCCTTGAGTATCGTAAATGACCTAACTTCATGTTTTCACCGAAGTAAAGAACTCCAACGTTAAATAAGAGTTGAGAGAGAAATACATCTCTTTACAGTCTCAGGTAGATTCAAGACCCATTCTTTGGAAAGTCTGCTCCTTACACGTGCCCTCACTGCGCATCCCCTCAACACTGACCCTGTCAAGCTCTCTCAGAATAATTCATATTTGAATCAGATAAGCTTTCAATCGTCTAAACTCCAACCTGTCAAAACTTTCCACATAAGACAGCCGCTCAATCCAAAACAACAACTAAGTGTATCTTTACTGAACTACATTAAATGCAATTATCATCGTTGTGAAATTAGGGGAACAAACTCCATGCAGTACACGAGGTTTTGGCAATAGCAACACCATGGACAGTTGTAGTAAAACTAGATTATGTTTCAGACCCCTAAAATAATTGCCTAAAGCCCATTTACTTTTAACAACTGATGTGCGAGCATATCAATTCCTTTTCAGCACACTCAAGTACCTTCCCTTTGTACCATGGAATTCTATATTCTCATTTCATTTACATAATATTTTTTTCTTCCATTTTTCCTTCCAAAATGCAGGACCACACATATCCCCTTATCATATTGCAAATTCCAATTTTCGGGTGACTAGATTCACAATTGCAGGTTTTCTTCGTGTCCTCCTCAAAACTTGCTTACCCTCCTATCATAAGAACATAAGAAATAGGAGCAGGAGTAGGCCATCTGGCCCTTCGAGCCTGCCCCGCCATTCAACAAGATCATGGCTGATCTGAGGCGAATCAGTTCCACTTACCCGCCTGCTCCCCATATCCCCTAATTCCCTTATCGATCAGAAAACAATGTAACCGTGATTTAAACATATTCAACGAGGAAGCCTCCACTACTTCAATGGGCAGAGAATTCCAGAGATTCACTACCCTCTGAGAGAAGAAGTTCCCCCTCAACTCTGTTCTGAACCCCCCCCCCCCTTATTTTGAGGCTGTGCCCTCTAGTTCTGGTTTCCCTTCTAAGTGGAAAGAATCTCTCCACCTCTACCCTATCCAGCCCCTTCATTATCTTATATGTCTCTATAAGATCACCCCTCATCCTTCTAAACTCCAACGAGTACAGACCGAATCTGTTAAATCTCTCCTCATAAGCTACACCCCTCATCTCCGGTATCAACCTGGTGAACCTTCTCTGCACTCCCTCCAAGGCCAATATATCCTTTCGCAAATAAGGGGACCAAAACTGCACACAGTACTCCAGTTGCGGCCTCACCAGTGCCTTGTACAGTTGCAGCAAGACCTCCCTGCTTTTATATTCTATCCCCCTCGCGATAAAGGCCAACATTCCATTCGCCTTCTTGATCACCTGCTGCACCTGCAGACGGAGCTTTTGCGATTCGTGCACCAGGACCCCCAGGTCCCTCTGCACAGTCGCACGATGTAACTTTTCTCCATTTAAATGATATTCCAATTTACTATTATTTCTTCCAAAGTGGATAACCTCACTTTTGCTAACGTTATATTCCATCTGCCAGATCCTCGCCCACTCGCTCAGCCGATCCAAATCTCTCTGCAGACTTTCTGCGTCCTCCACGCAGTTCGCTTTCCCATTCACCTTCGTGTCATCAGCAAACTTGAATAACCTAGATTCAGTCCCCTCCTCCAGATCGTCTATGTAAATGGTAAACAATTGAGGCCCCAGCACCGATCCCTGCGGCACGCCACTGGTCACCAACTGCCAACCAGAAAAGCACCCATTTATCCCAACTCTCTGCTTCCTGTTAGATAGCCAATCCCCAATCCACGCCAACACCTTACCCCTAACTCCGTGTACCCCAATCTTCTGCAGCAACCTTTTGTGAGGCACCTTATCGAACAGCTTCTGGAAATCTAAAAACACCACATCCACCGGTTCCCCTCTGTCAACCGCACTAGTGACATCTTCATAAAAGTCCAGTAGATTCGTCAAACACGACTTTCCCTTCATGAATCCATGCTGCGTCTGCTTGATCGAACCATTCTTATTCAGGTGCTCTGTTATTTCCTCTTTAATAATGGACTCTAGCATCTTCCCAACTACGGACGTTAGGCTAACCAGCCTGTAGTTACCCGCCTTTTGTCTACTTCCTTTTTTAAACAGCGGCGTAACAGTAGCTGTTTTGCAGTCAGCCAGCAGTACCCCAGAGTCCAGCGAATTTTGATAAATTACTACTAACGCATCTGCTATTACCTCAGCCATTTCTTTCAGTACCCTGGGATGCATTCCATCCGGGCCCGGGGACGTGTCTACCTTCAGTCCTATTATTCTACCAAGCACCACCTCCTTAGTAACAGTAATTGTATTAAGGGCCTCCCCTCCCACCAACTCTCGATCTCTAATATTCGGCAAACTATTTGTGTCTTCCACCGTGAAGACCGACACAAAGAACTTATTTAAAGTCTCAGCCATTTCCTCGTTTTCCACTATTAAATCCCCCCTCTCATCTTCCAAGGGTCCGACATTCACTCTCGCCACTCTATTCCTTTTTGTATACTTGTAAAAACTTTTACTCTCATTTTTTATATTTTGAGCTAGTTTAGTTTCATAATCTATCTTTCCTTTCTTAATCGCTTTCTTAGTCGTTCTTTGTTTTTCTTTAAAGCTTTCCCAATCCACTAATTCTCCACCACTTTTGGCCACTCTGTACGCATCTGATTTTATTTTAATACTCTTCTTTATTTCCTTCGTTATCCACGTCCGGTTATCCTTTTTCTTACAGTCCTTCTTTATCACCGGAATATATTTTTGCTGAGTACTTAAAAAAATCTCCTTAACAATCCTCCACTGTTCCTCAGCTGTCCTACCTACCAGTCTGTTGGCCCAATCTACATTAGCCAATTCCATCCTCATCCTATCGTACTCCCCTCTGTTCAAGCAGAGGACATTGGTTTGGGACCCTACTTTCTCACCCTCCATCTGTATCAGAAATTCCACCATATTATGATCACTCATCCCAAGAAGATCCTTAATCCTACCTGTCTCGTTGCACACAACCAGATCCAAGATAGCTCGCTCTCTCGTAGGTTCTGTAACATACTGTTCAATGAAACAATCCCGACAGCATTCCAAGAACTCTTCCTCAAGCCCTCCACGTCCAATTTGATTCGACCAATCAACATGTAGGTTAAAATCCCCCATGATTATTGCCGTTCCACTTTTGCACGCATCGATTAGTTGCTTGTTCATAGTCCTCCTCACCTCTAAGTTATTATTTGAGGGCCTATAGACCACGCCTACCAGTGTCTTTCTCCCCCTACTATTCCTTATCTCCACCCACAACGATTCCACGTTTTGCTCCTTAGAGCCTATGTCGTCTCTCACTACCGTCCTGATATTATCCTTTATTAACAAAGCTACCCCATCTCCTTTTTCTACCTGTCTATCCTTCCTAAATGCCTGATAACCCTGTATATTCAGTTCCCAGTCCCGGTCACCCTGCAACCACGTTTCTGTGATGGACACTAGATCATATTCATTTGTAGGGATTTGTGCCATCAACTCATTTACTTTGTTTCGAATGCTTCATGCCTTCAGGCAAAGTGTCTTTATGCCAGCCTTTATCTGGACCCGGTTTGTTGAAGCGCTACTAACATCTCCCAAGCCCTCTCCTCCTTTAGCTAGTTGTTTATTCACTATACTCCTGGCATTAGAGTAGACACCTCTCAATCCCGTGGTCTGACCTCTCCCCTTCTCTGTTCCCAGTCCACCTGCCCTCTTGCACTGCCTATAACCCTTCTCTGTTTGCGAGCTACCTTCCTCACTCTCAGTCACGTCGTTTTGATCCCCTCCCCCCCAACCTATCTAGTTTTAACTCAAATTATGGTCAGCAAATTTGTCTACAACGTGATCTGATTTTGATTTGATTTGAATTGATTTATTATTATCACATGTATTAACGCACAGTGAAAAGTAATGCTTCTTGCACGCTGTACAGACAAAGCATAGAGAAGGAAACGAGACAGTGCAGAATGCTGTGTTCCAGTCATTGTTCGGGTGCAGAGAAAGATCAATTTAATGCAAGGTATGTCCATTCAAAAGTCTGACAGCAACAGGGAAGTCGGTTGGTACTTGCCCTCAGACTTTTGTACCTTTTCCCGACGGAAGAAGGTGGAAGAGAGAATGTCCGGGGTGCGTGGGGTCCTTGATTATGCTGGCTGCTTTACTTTGTCGAGTCATTTCAATGATTATGATCTGCTGGGGTCCTGGCACCAATCTCTCTAGCATCCCATTCCGTGCAGTTCATCAACATGCTCGAATTGATCCGTTTATCATCATGTTTCCTCTCAGTTAGCAGGCTATGATATTGCTGCCATTCCCATGAGCTCTGCTTTTATATGGTAACGTTTAACTTGCATTAGCCCCATTCGCTGGACGCGTTATGAGGGAAACGCAATAGGTTTATTTGCAATGGTTTCATTCTGAATTGTACAGATTGTCTTTTGCCTGACAAAGTGGGCGAGATTCTTCAGCTTCCAAGCCACATGAATCTCGCTTGCGTAATTGGTCGGAGAATTGCAACCAGTGCATTTGAAGTGGTTAACAAACATCATTGCGGAACGCTGCTTTTGGCATGGGATCCTGTTGCCAATTCATTTTCCCCGCTTGGCGTCAGGATGACATCCACCAGCTCACACGGCATGCCACCATTCGCCTCTGTGGTTGATTGGCGACACCCACTAATGAACATGCATGTGTCTTCATGCTATGCTTCCAATTATAATCGAAGCGACTATCCACACATCACCTGATCTTGCTTTCCTCACCCTGCAGTTGATCCAAAGGACTGCGTCCACCTTCGATCCAGTGAATGGACGGAGGTCAACAAAGTTGCGTCTGTTTGATACGTGCTGGCAGACCCGGCAGACCTCTCTTCGAGAAAACTGTTTCATCAATGATTTTGTCCTTTCCTGTGATGTCCAGACTGTGAGTATTTTCTTCATAGTTCCAAACTGTCTACGTTTCACAGAGGTGAAGTAGGGTGCTGAGGATATTGTTTTCATAAAGCAGTATCTTGCTGCTCGGAGTCATATGATGCAGTTACTTAAAAAAGTTAATTAGTCCGCTAAAGATGATTGCTGCTTATCTTCATTCAGGATCAGATATTTCGTCCTGAAGCCATGTAATGTGCTCCAGCAATTGAAGCCAGATCCCCGAGAGCAAGGTCCATCATGAATGTTTGTTTCTTTTTATGTGCAGGGTGCAATGCTTAAAGTTGTATTCAAAATGCAAAAAAGGCAGCACATCGTCGTGGTGACAGAGGGCTCGATGCTGGACCAGAAAACAGGGGACGAAATCCCCACATCAATCAACAGAACTGCATGCATATTGACAGCAGCAACTCCAAAGAGCAACCAACCACTCACCGGGCTATTCCTGACCACGATGGGAGATATGTCGTCCCCTTTCATCACCAGATTTTTAATGCAGCTTTTTTAAGGGGAACAACTAAATGGCATGTGGAAAACAGGATATGTATGCAGTGTTTGTAGCTGCATCTAACCAGCCTGAGTGACACTCTGATTAAGAGCCGCTGTCCTTTTCCTTCGTTTCCATCCTGGATATTCTGCAGAGTGTGCCATCTGACCTGGTGGGCAAGTAATCGCCTTCCAGAATTGCAAACCAGGAGAATAGAGAAGAAATACCGAAGTGGGGATTGGACTCAACGTTTTATTCAGCCTGAAACTGTCAGAAGTGGTTCCCGAAACCGCACAGTGCAATTCATGTTATCATGAAAATAGTCAATGCAACGCAGGACCTTTGTTGGGAGCCAATTTTCTCAATATGCTGTGGGGAACTGCTTTGGTGGCGATGTTAAATTCTTGCATGTGAGCTGTGAAAACAAGGTAGAAAGTTCAAATCTGCCTCTCGTCTTTCTCCTTTCGCTGGCATACGGAGAGGATCAGAACTATCGGAGATCTGTCTACAATGAAACCGATCGGTTGCTCATGGATACACTTAGTCTGCAAATTGAATAATCCTTATTAGCATCAACATTGGGATTCACTGTGCGTGGTACAGTGGCACAGAGGTTGGCACTACGGCCTCAAAGCTCCTGAGACCAATGTTGAATTTCGACCTTAGGTGACTGCTTGTGTGGAGTTTGCACGGTCTCCCGGTCTCTGCGTGGGTTTCCTGTGGGTGCTTCAGTTCTCTCCCACAATCCAAGGATATGAAGGGTAGGTGGATTTACCATGCTAAATAGCGCCTTACTGTCAGGCGGACTTGGACGGTAAATACTTGGGATTCCATGGATATGAGCTGGGAGGGATTGTTGTCGGTACACGCTCAATTACCCGAATGGCCTCCTTCGGCACTGTAGATTCTATGATTCTATAGACAACTTCACAGTGACCCCTATACTGCGTGCAATATCCGCTGCCACATTTCTTTTCGTGGAATGTGATGGTTTCTGTTTTGGGGGTGAGGTTCGACATACCCTGTGGAATATGAAATGAAATGTCGCCACAGTCTTGGTTGACCATCGGCTGCAGACGCTTTGAGAGAGTGTGACTGGTTCTGATGTAACCTGAGGGTCTCCAGACCTCAGGGGAGTGGTATGCTTGAGAAGGCAAGGCCTTCATGAACGATGTCAGCCTGTGCGGGAATAGAATCTACAGATTCGTGAAAATTTGTATAATTATTCAGCCCGCCAACTGAGCTAACTGACCCCCTCCTTTAGAATATGCATGTCTCACAATAGGGCAGGAGGTATTGGAGGCGCAACAGCTGGTAGGAATGCGAGTTCATCAGTGTTTTGTCCGGCATAATGTCATTTGCAAGAGCCCTGTTCCCCTTTCTGAGGGATCCATGGCCTATCCACACTCAAAGTTTGAAAATAAGCTGCGGGAGGATGGTCAGCACGAGGTTTGACCCTCCTGCCTCGGACATCACGGCACGGGAAAGATAAGTGGAAATGGGTAAAACTGCTGACCATTGATGCTGCCCATGAGATCTGTATAACTCGTACTTCCTCGAGAACTATCATGCCACAAGATCTCCTGGAGACTTTCACGATCAGAACATGAATACCACGAGCAACTGATCATCTATGGAAGTGGCTCTCCCGACATCATTCGCAACAAAAGCGGCATACAGGTTTGCACTGCTGCCTCACAGCGCCAGCGAACCGGGATCCCCCTCCATGTCAGACGATGTGTAGGAGACGTGAAATAGCCATGGTGACAGCGATAGGGCGCTTTGTGGCCCTGGGTAACATGCGTTTTCGTAGAATCAGTGCAAATTTGGCCGAATGGTCTCCTTCGCAGTTGTTGTTCCATGCAATTTGTACAACACTGACTATGATAGATCACACAGGATTGCACCAGGGTTAAGATACAGTAGTTTAAGATTTTTCGTTCACATAGGGAAGGCTGTCCCGATGTCAATATCAGGCATACAGCTGGACCAGAAGAAAACTGCGGATCCTGAACTCGATTGACAAGACAACTTCCAGCACTCCCGCTTGGATCGCAGATGTGAAAGTAAGCAATCTCCAAGGAAGCATTTCCAATACCGCATTCAAAACATGGGAAGCAAGAGTGGAAAACCACTGACTGATTTGAGACTAATTTCACTGTTACGGAAACTGTCAATAGAGACCAGATAAAATACACGAGAGATCCGACAGAGAACAATCTGATTTTATTAGTTGCCACTCAAAGTAAAGTCCAACAACTACTGGGCTCTGCACAAAAGAACACTGATTGTAACTTTGCCAGGTTTTCGCGGTGTGCTTCGACACCGGCAATACTAGTTGAAAGTTGGGATCCAAAAGGCAACAGGCCCCATTGTGATCGTCGACAAGGGAGATCATCAACAACTGCATTGTGCCGGGGAGAATTGGCTACAACACGCCGTTGATTGGTTCACAACTAAGTTAATGGAATGTCGCTGTCACTGTCTCGGCCAACATTTACTCTCCATCGATAATTGCCCTTGAGAGGCTCCTTTCTTGACCAGGCCAGTCCTTGTAGAAAAGTACATTTTCATTGTTGTTAGCGAGCGCTTTCCGTGATTATGACCCAGAAATAGTTATTATATTTCCAACTCAGATGGTGAATGCCTGGTAGGGGGACCTCCAGGTGTTGGCTTTCTGATGTAAATGCTGCACTCGTCTTATTAGCTGCGAGAGGTTTCAGATTTGGAGGTTGTTGCCGGAAGAGCCTTGGTGAGGGGCTGCTGAGCGTTTTGCAAAGCCAACATTTAAACGATGCAACCTTTTATCAGTTTAATTGGTTCTGCTCTGTTTGCAATGTCCGTGATTCCAGGCAATAAGATATCCAAGAGGTGATCCGTGCACCTGATCTGTCAGGTTTCTGGTCAGTCATGTCAAGGTTCAAGATTGGAAAACTCTCTATAACTGTGATTATGTTAACCCTCACCTCAAAATTCTAATTTTGTTCGATTATCGATATCAACATCTTGCTGAATTGCTGAATTTCTGAATTGTTACTGCACAGCGAGAGGCCACGGGTCTTCTTTGCTCTCTCTCTTCAGCATCCAAACAGTCCCAGCCCATACATTATTGCTCCGTAGCTGTGGAATTCCCTCTCTTCAGTGAATTCCCCAGATCTTTGGGAAGATTAGAATGAAAGTGCCTCAACTATACTCTCAAATGGAGCATTCGAGTTCATTACCAAGATTTGTGAAAATTTAAAATCATCCTATCGCCAACGGTTCTATTGTGTAATCATCTTCAATCAGTGTCCTCTGCTTCTCGACCATTCTGCAAAAGGTAACAATTTCTTCATATCTGCCCTTGTCCTAACCTCTTACCGGTTTGATCACGCACCCAGAGGCAAGAATATGAACATAAGAATGTCATTTGTTCCTAACATGATTTCATCAATTTGAACATTTTCCACATTAACAATGCTTTGTACCTGCATAAATGTTGGTGTCTGGAGGCACTTAGATGTGTCAGTCATTACTCACTGAAATCTAACATGCAGGAGGGAACGTTGATTAGGAAGGCAAACGGCATGTTGGGCTTAATCACAATGAGATTTCAATACAGGCGTAAGTGTTTCTTGCTCCAGTTATATAACTTTCGTGAGACCACATCTTGAGCATTGTGTACAGTTATTGCCTCGCTACCTCAGGAAGGGTGTAATGACCATAGGGAGTGTGCAACGGAGGTTCACCAGACTAAACCCGGGATTGGGGGGAGAATTTTAAGTGGAGCGATTGATAAAATCGGACTTTTGCTTTGAGAGATTAGAGGTGATCTTATCAAAACGTACAGAAATCTTACAGGTTAGACTTGGATAGGATTTCTCCACTCGCTCGCCATTCTGGAATTTGGGCACACACTCTCCTAATAAGTCGTAGACTATTTAAAACTCAAATAAAGAGTAATTCCTTATTTTGTTTGAAACTGTATGTCTCTACCCCAGAGCATGGTGGATTCCCAATCTCTGAGACTGATCAAGATAAATTGCTGGAGAATAATAACATCATTAGAGATGGGGAAATTGGGGGGCGGGGGGAAACGGTGGGGGGGGGGGGCGGTGGAGAATTGCTTTGAGGTAGCTGATCAGCCATCACGTAATTCAGTGTTGGAGCCGGCTGAATGAACCGTAACAGACAGGGAGAGAGAGAGAGAGAGAGAAACAGAGAAAGAGAATGACGGAGAGTGGATCCTGGTGGAAGCTTAGTCTGTGAACCTGCAATGTTCTGGAAGGAAATAAAACAGTGTGTGATGCCGCAGAGAAACAATCAATTGATCGGTTGATATTCATTGTGTTTGATCATCTTTGAGTGATGTGGAATGTATGAGTCATTGTAATATTTCATTTGTAGTCGTAAATTTACAAGCAATAGTAAAGTTTATCGGGACTAATCCTTCTCTATCATTTACAAGGCTCAACGGGTGCGTCCATGGACACCCATTGGATTGGGGCAAGATGCTTCTTGGTAAAGTATTGCCGTGGATTGTCGTTGTCCTCTGCAATTCGGATCAGATTATTCCCCCACGCTTCCCATAAGCTATCAAATGGATTGGTCAGATTCACAACCTTTTAATCAACCTGTTTGGCCACGCCGAAAACGCAGCTGTCAAGTCCTGAAATTTGGCCTATACCCAGAGCTTGACCAGTTTTTTATCAACAAACCTCTTAGATTACTATTGGGATGATGCAAGCGTTTAGCTGGTGACCTCTCCAATAGCTGTTGGCAGAGTAGCCATCTGCAAAATGATGAGAACCTGATGTCCGTGAAACTGACTGCCCTTGACAGCAAAGGCCGCATTTGATCGAGTGTGGCATCAAATTGCTCTAGAACATTGGATTTAGTGGAAAACTAAAAACTCCACACTGGCTGCAACGATACCTGGCACAAAGGATGATGGCTTTTGTCGTTGATGTTCACGTCACCTCAATCCCACATCATTCCTGCAAGAGTTGTTTAGGGTCGTGCCCAAGGCAAAAACGTCATCAAACAATTAATCAAGCACATTACCTCCATCATGAAGTCAAAAGTGGGGATGTTCGTTGAGGACTGCACAATGTTCAACCGCTTTCACGACTCTTCAGGTACTGAAGCAGTTCATGCCCAAATGCAGAAAGACCTACAAAATCTCCAGGCTTGGGCTCACAAGTTGCAAAGAACATTCGTGCTTCACAAACACCAGGCAAGGACCATTTCCAACAATAGGGAATCTAATCATCACTCCGTGACATTCTATCACCTGACCATCGCTGAATAACCCAAGATCAACATAGTGAGTTACTATTGAAATGAAACTGAATTGGGCTCGTCATATGAATATTGTGGCTGCAAGAGTAAGTCAGACGCTATGAATCAAGTAGCTAGTAACACAAGTCCTGACTGCAGAAGAACAGCCTACCACCTTCAAAGCAAAGTAAGGAGTATGATTGAATTTTCTGAGTGTGCGTGGATGAGATCAGCTCTATAAACACTCAAGGAGCTCGATTCACTCCAAAAAAGAAAGCCTGATTGAATTACTAACCCAGATATAAAATTAATTTCCTTCGCAAGTAGGTTGCACCACAAACAATACACAGGGCATGAAATCAACAAACCCTGAAGGCTGTCAAAAGTTAGACATATGGAGGGTTTCAGACTTGTGATTTTTGGAAGGTAAGGGTCTGGATTTAGTTACAGGTTCAGAGAGGATTTTCGGGGTTGGAAAAGGTAACAGCGTTAGGGTTCAGGGGCTGGAGTGGTTTACAATGATATGGAGGATCAGAGGGGTTGGAAGAGATTGAAACGATAAGGAGGGTGGAAGGCGTTGAAGGAGGTTATCGTGAGAGAAAGAGTTTAGGTGTTTGAACAGGTTACAGAATATTGAGATTTGTAGGGGATGGAGCAGGCTACAAAGATGAGGGATATTGTAGGAGTGAAGGCGCTAACAGAGATGTGATTTATTCTGGAAGTGGAGTTGCATGAAAAAAGAAGAGGTGAAGAGTCTGGAAAGGTTATAGCTGTGGGGAGTGTTTCAGTGTTTGGCTGAGGCTACAGGGGGAAGGATGTTTTTAGGTGTTTGAGGATGTACCAGATCCAGATGTGGGATGAATTTTAGCATCTGAAGGAGGTTGCAAATACAGTGAGAGTTGTAGGAGCTGGACGTGGTTACGGAGCTCGGGAGGGCAATAGTGGTTGTAGTAGCTGATCTAGATAGAAGCGTTATTGGGACTGGATTTGTTTAAAGAGATAGGGAAGATTGTGAGACCTGGTGGCTGTCACAGAGATAGGCGGGGTTTTAGAGGCTTGAGGAGGTTACAGTGATGGAAAGGGTTGTAAGGCCTGGAGGAAGACATAGCGATTGGGAACGTTCTGCGGGTCACGGGAGATTACACAGATAATGAGGGTTGCATGAGGAGGCGCTTGTAGTCATTTGGTGGGGTGTAAGGATTGAAACGTGTGTAACATGTTACAGAGATCAGGTTGACGAGGCTGGAGGAAGTTGCAGAGTTGTGCAATGTTAATGAAGCTGGGAAAGATTAAATTGATTGGAAGGGCAGTACTTGTTGGAGCCGTTTATCTTGAGAGGGAGGATTGTATGGGGCAGAGGTGAATTCAACAGAAGGTATAATTGGACGTGCTGAATGAGCTTACAAAAATTAATAGGGTTGTGGTGTATCAAGGAATGCCCAATGGTAAAGTGGGTTCTAGCGGCTTGAGGAGTTTTGAGAGAAGGGAAGTTTGCAGGGTCCGAATGCTGCTGCAGAGGTATGGAGTATTCCACAGGCTAGAGAATGTTTCGGAGGAGTTGTAGTGTTTGAAGAAAGTTGCTGAGTTCGGTCGGGTTGCAGGTTCTGGAGATGGTTACTGAAGTAGAGAGATTTGTTTGGGCTCCAGTAAGATATAAAGATAGGGAGGGTTTATGTGTCTGGCGCAGGTTACAATGGAAGGATGTTTTGTAGGGGCTGTGGAATGTACTGAAAATCGGAGGATTCGAGCGGCTAGAGCAGGGTGCAGAAAGTGGGAGATTGTAATGGCTGAAGGAAATTACAGAGATCCTGACCGAACCTCCCATCCTCCGAGAGAGTCAGTAACGTATGCTACAGCTCGAGACAGCTGCACACTGAAACACAGAGATGGAGTAATCAGGCATCACGAATATAAACCCAGGAGGGCCTCCCAGTGAGAGAGGGAGCTCAGGGGATCTGACACCAGTTGCAATTATTTTAGCAGACACACCAGGCTCGAGCATCTTAGCTATCTTGAGCCACCGGGAGAGGTTAGATCGACAAATTTATTTTTAAAACTCACATAAATATTGTAATGGCAAAGATTTCCTGAGTCTTCTATTGGAAATGGCCGCGTTTATCATGTGCCATATTTCATGAATGTGTCCTTATTAACTAAGGCTGCTTGATAGATCTTGCTCTCGGGACTGAGGGTTCAATTTCTGTCGCACCTTAGATTACTTCAGGACAAGCTACAGAGTTCATGGAATATATTTAAATTAAAGTCGATGCTGTTCCCCTATTCCCACACATCAATCCCCACTTCACAAATCTAAGGCAATATCAACTTATGGGAACTAGAATATGCCACACAGCCCTTCAATCATGTGCTGCAATTCACTGTGACCATGGCAGATCCGATGGTGCCTCAATGTCTCTTTCCAGCTTCCTCACATAACCTTTGACTTCCTTCTAAATATAAGAACTATTTTCAAGTTAGCGTTGAAATGCTTAATGATGCAGCTTCAATTACGGAATCTCAACGTTAAATGCCACTTTGCGTGAGAGAAATAAAATCTTTAAAATCTCAAGTAAATTCTCAACCCATTCTTCAGAAACTGTGTTCCAGACACCCGCCCTCACTTCCTATCACCTCAACACCTATCCTGTCAAGCCCTCTCAGAATAATTTATGCTGAACTCAGGTAACATTTCTATCTTCTAACCTCCAAACTTTCCTTATAAAACAGCTGCTTAATCCCAAGCACTAACCTGGTGCACATCCCCTGAACTACTTCAATTGCTCTTATATTGGTTGTTAAATTAGGAGAACCAAACTCCATGCAGTGCACTCGGTGTGGCCTCACCAATACCATGTGCAGTTGTAGCAAGCTAGCTTATGTTCCACACCCTTTAAACAATTGCCTATAAGCCATTCCATTTTAATCATTGATGTACCTGCATAGCAATTCATTTTCGGCACACTCAAGCACCTTCCATTTTTACCATATAATTCTCTGTTCTCTCTTCGTTTACATAATGCATTTCTTCTTTTTTCCTTCCAAAGTGCAGTATCTCAGGTATCCCCTCATCATTATCCATGTTGCAATTTTCTGGCCACAAATTTCACCTTTCCAGATATTTTTGTGTCCTCCTCACAATTTGCTTTCCCACCTATCAACTTATGGTCAGTAAGTTTGGCTACAATGTTTTCTGTCTCTTCAGTCGAGTCATTAGTATAGATTACGAACCGCTGGGATCCTGGCATCGATCTCTCTGGCATCCCATCCCGTGCAGTTCATCAACGTGCTCGAATTGATCCATTTATCTTTGTGTTTCCTGTCAGTTAGTCGAGTGGAATATTGTTGCCTTCCCCATGAAATCTGATTTTATATGGTAACGTTTCAGTTGGATTAGCCTCATTCGCTGGACATGATATGAAGCAAATGCAGCAGGTCTATTTGTGATGGTATCATTCTGAATAGGTCAGATTTGCTTCCAGTTGATACAGTGAGATTATTTCGCTTCCCAGCCACATGAGTCCCGCTGATGTGATCAGTCGGTGAATTGCAACCAGAGTATTAGAACTGGTTACCGATCATCATTGCTGGTCGCTGCCTTTCGCATTGGATCCTGGTGCCAAGTCACTGGGGCCCCTTGGTGTCAGGATGTCATCCACCAGCCCATGCGGCTTATCACCATTCGCCTCTGTGGTTGGATAGCGACTACCACTAGTGAAAATACATGTGGCTTCATGCTATGCTTCCAATCATAATTGAAGCGACAATCGACTCATCATCTGCTCTTGTTTTCCTCATCCTGCAGATGATCCACAGGACTGAAACTATCTTCAATCCTTTGAATAGATGTGAGCGAGCAAAGTTGCATCTCCTTGATAAGCGCTGGCACACTCTGGATATCTGTCTTTGTGAAAACTGTTATCAATAATTGTGTTCTTTCCTGTGATGTCCAGACTGCGACTATTTTCTTCATAAATCTAAGCTACTTTTCTTTTGCAGAAGTGAAGGAACGTGCTGAGGCTAATGTTGTCATAAACCAGTGTCTTGCTACTCGGAGTAATGTGACGCTTCGCTTGCAGAGTTCACTCGTCGGCAAAGGGTGATTGCTGCTTATTTTCATTGGGCATCGGGTGGCTAGTCCACCAGGGATGCATGATTGTTTCTTTTTGTATCAACTTAAAGCAAAATTTATCTCCATGAGCTGGATGCAATGCTGAAAGTTGTAGTCAAAATTCAAAAAATAGGCAGCATATCGTCGTGGTGACAGAGGTCTCGGTCCTGGACCAGAAATCAGGGGACAGAACCCCCTCAGCGATCTGAAGACCCCCTTCATTTTGACAGCAGCAGCTCCCAAGAGCAACAAGCCATTCACAGTGCAATTCCTTACCACGGTGCGAGATACATTGCCCTCTTTCATAACCAGATTTGTCATAGCACTTTCTTCTGAATGGGGAACATGTAAATGGTATATGTAAGACAGGCTATGAGTGTTGGTAACTGTGTATAATCAACCTAGATCCATACCCTGATTAAGACTCGCAGGAATTTCCCTTTGTTTCCATCCTGGATATTTTCCAGAATTTATCGTCTGATCTGGTAGCCAGGCAATCTGCTTCCAGAATTGCAAACCAGGAGAATCGAGAAGGAAAGGGGGGCTTGGACGCAAAATATTTTCTCCCTGAAACTGTCAGAAGTGGTTCCCTAAACTGCAAAGTGCATTTCGTGTTGTCATCAAAGGAACCAATGAGACGCAGGAGGATGGTTGGGCAGCCATTTTCTTCCCAATGCGCTGTGGGGTCGTGCTCTGGCGGTGATGTCAAATTCTTTCCTGAGAGCTGTGAAAACGAGGTAGAGAGTTGCAAACTGCCCCTTACAGATCTCCTTCTGCTGACATATGGGGAGAATGTGGCACAGTGCTTAACGCTGCTGCCTCGCAGCACCAGGGACCTGGGCTCGATTCCCGGCTTCGGTCACTGTCTATTTGGAGTTTGCACGTTCTCCCCGTGTCTGCGTGAATTCCCTCCGGGTGCTCCGGTTTCCTCCCACAGTCCAAAGACGTGCGTGTTAGGTAGATTGGCCATGCTAAATTGCCCCTTCGAGTCAGGGGACTAGCTAGTGCAAATGCATGGAGCAATGGGGGTACGAATTGGGTGTGTTCGAGTAAACTTAAAATCGAGACTGTTTAAGCCATTATTGTGAATTCAAAACTGTGTCTACAAGGAATGCTGTGTATGTGACTTTGCACTCTGTGGTTAACCACAAACATTCGAGCCCTGACTCAGTGACAAGTTGCGGTGAGCCATGTCTCATTTTTGTGTAAAAATGCAAAGCATGCAGGAGTAGTCAGACAGCAAAGGACAGGAATAGCCAGGTACCTCAGGGGCAGATGGCCTGAAAAAGGAACTGAAATAGTGAGGTCTGAGTTGTTTTCAACGAAATATGATTGGAAGTAATTGATAACAAGCGATTGTCAAGGGGCCCAATTGGCCAAAGTATGTAACCGCCTACGGTTTGATGCAAACCTACCGATGTTTTAATGTATAAAAGCAGGCTTGCTGCCAAGCAAGATTAAGAAACTATCAGGGTTTCTTTCAAAGCTTCGATTTAATAAACTACGTGTTGAATCTCAAGTCTGATCTTCGAGTGGTGACTTTTCCCACAACAAATGGTGTAGTCGGCAATATCTGTATTATTGGTAAGTTCGATCGGTGGCCACGATTGGAAGCCAGAATAGAGATCATTGAACCTGTAGGAGTCAGACTGAGTCAACGGTGTAGTTTTCTGGGGTAAAATTCGGGGAATCTGTGATATAGTGATAAGATATAGTGATAAGTGCTAACTGTTGATAGTGATAAGTAACTGTGACTTTTGCTGATCGACAAGAGGACAACGTTTTGCCTGTCTCTGAGTTCACCTTAGACCGGACGTTCAGAGGGAAAACTCCCCACGCTAAGGTCAGGTATTGTAGAGGTAAAGAGTCACCAAGGGCACAGAGGATTGTGAGGCACAAGTGGCAAAAGGCGGCTAACACCAAACTCTGTAGTGGTGAACAATGCAGAGTTTTGTCGTTGTGTATTTAAGGTTATATAAGTTGGGTTGGTAGTCTACCGGTTAAGTTGTAACATTGCATGCGAAGGAGTTGATCACTCCTAACTTTGTGCCGGACTCCGGTGGAAGAAACACATTACAGAGAAGGTAATTGTGGCCGGGAGTAGGTGAGTATAAAAAACGGTGGGAAGAAACACGTTCCTAGAGAATAAGTGTGACCGTATAGGGAAGCAAACCCTAGAGAGGGAACGTAGGAGTCTATAGGATGACAGACGAGGAAATGAAGTGGGGAATCCGAGGCTCCCTTATCAACAAATATATGACCGACGGGCATTCATTGATTAGAAAAATGCAAAAAGATGGCTGCGATGCTTCTCAGACCTTAGAAGAGCGGAGAAAGTGGATACACGGGCAACCGAAAAAGAGTAAGATGAAAAAACGGGAGTGTTATTAGTCCACCAGTTAGATGGTCTCATTGGACAAGTAAATGATAAAATCAAGGACCGAGAATCCAAGATTCGAGAATGAGAGAATGCGTGGAATAAAGACAAGGGTAAAATTAAGGACTTATAATCCAAAATTGGAGAAATCGAAAATGAGGACATGGCAAAGATTAAGAAACTAGATGAAGTCGGAAATTATACCTCTATAGGCTGGTATGAGTCAAAAATACAGTCAGGCTTTATTCTCACAAGCTTATGGGAGAACTTGACCCCTTGAAAGCGGAAGCCAAAGTTCTCACTGAACACAAGAAGCATGGATATTTATACATCAGGGTTCCCAATACAAGTCATGAAGCAAAGTCCAGTTAACAGTCCTTGATCGTAAATTATAGTTCCTTGAACAGCTTCTGATAGTCTTTGGATCATGGTTAGAGACCATCTGGTATCCTTGGGTCATAAAGCACAATTCTTCTGGTCGTTGCAGTCAAGGTGTCACCTCTGGTCCCCTGCTCTTCCCGCAGCGTTTCCTTTGAAGTGACTGAGTGACTGAGTGCAACTGTCCCAGTGGGAGTCCTCCTTCAAACGGCCATTCTCGCACTCTACCATTTGGTCGCTGCTTCCTCTGTTTAAATCATAGACAAGCCTACAAGAAAGAAAGACTAAAATCTATATTCAACTGTCTGTTTTATCAGAATGATATAAACAAGCGAGGGAACCATGAACAAATGGCTTATACTAAAGTAAAAGATGAAAGACATGAACAAATGGCTTATGCTACTACCAGGAGCAATATAAAAAGGGATGACTCGCCACAAGGAAACGTTAGGTTTGTGATACATTCCAGATACAAAGTTCAACCTTTTAGGTACAAAATACATTGAGTACAAAAAACATTAACCCTTTCCCTTCTTCACTAGACATTAGAATCAGGGAATTGGAAAAAGAAATCAGGCATTAGAAAACAACCCACAGCCATATAACCTTTGGGGACACCCCCCCCCCCCCCGCCCTGCGCCCGTACACGACCTCTCAAGAGATGTTACATCAAGGCTATAATTAGTGGAGTTACCTGTGTCTGTATAGATGTGAAAGGCAGAGGTGTCTGGAAACACTGGACCCAGTTGATAGAATACACTCGTACCAATGGGAAAACACGTAATGTACAACAAATCAATTAAGAGGGGAGTAAAGGGTTAACCACCACTAGACTGTGAGTTTCTCTCTCTCTCTCTCTCTCTCTTGACACGGGAAGAGACAAGGGGAATAGGGACAGCCCAGGAAATTACCGACCGGTGAGTCTAACCTCAGTGGTTGGTAAGCTGATGGAGAAGATCCTGAGGGACAAGATTTATGAGCATTTAGAGAAGTTTAGTATGCTCAAGAATACTCAGCATGGCTTTGTCAAAGGCAGATCGTGCCTTACGAGCCCGGTGGAATTCTTCGAAAATGTGATTAAACACATTGACGAAGGGAAAGCGGTAGATGTGATTTATATGGATTTTAGCAAGGCGTTCGATAAGGACCCCCATGCAAGACTTCTGGAAAAAAGTGAGAGGGCATGGGATCCAAGGGGCTGCGGCCCTGTGGATCCAGAACTGGCTTGCCCAAAGGAGGCAGAGAGTGTGTTTAGATGGGTCCTTTTCTAATTGGATGTCGGTCACCAGTGGTGTGCCTCAGGGATCTGTTCTGTCAACCTTGCTGTTTGCCATTTTCACAAATAACCTGGATGAGGAAGTGGAGGGATGGTTTGGTAATTTTGCTGACGACACAAAGGTTGGTATAGTTGTGGATAGTCTGGAGGGATGTCAGAAGTTACAGAGGGACATAGATAGGATGCTCGACTGGGTGGACAAGTGGCAGATGGACTTCAACCCAGATAAATGCGTCGTGATCCATTTTAGCAGGTGGAATGGGATGACGGAGTACAATGTAAAGGGAAAGACTCTGAGTACGGCAAAGGATCAGAAGGACATTGGGGTCCGGGTCCATAGCACTCTAAAATCGGCCCCGCAGGTGGAGGAGGTGGTTAAGAAGGCGTATGGTGTGCTGGCCTTTATCAATCGAGGGATTGAGTTTAGGAGTCCGGGGATAATGATGCAGCTATATAAGACCCTCGTCAGACCCGACTTGGAGTACTGTGCTCAGTTCTGGTCGCCTCATTTCAGGAAGGATGTGGAAAAGATTGAAAGGGTGCAGAGGAGATTTACAAGGATGTTGCCTGGATTGAGTGGCATGCTTCATGAAGATAGGCTGAGGGAGCTCGATCTTTTCTCCTTGGAGGATGAGAGGAGACCTAATAGAGGTATATAAGATGTTGAGAGGCATAGATCGGGTGGACTCGCAGAGGCTTTTTCCCAGGGTGGAAATGGCTGCAACAAGAGGACACAGGTTTAAGGTCAGGGGGGTCGGTACAGGGGAAATCTTAGGGGGACGTTTTTCACACAGAGGGTGGTGGGCGAGAGGATTCGGCTGCCGTCAGTGGTGGTGGAGGCAAACTCAATAGGGTCTTTTAACAGACTCCTGGGCTTAATAGGATGGAAGGTTATAGGTAGGCCTAAAAGGTAGGGATATGTTCGGCACAACTTGTGGGGCCGAAGGGCCTGTTTTGTGCTGTAGTTTTCAATGTTTCTATGTTTCTAAGAGAAAGAGAGAGAGAGAAAGAGAGGGGGGGGGGGGAGGTGAAAGTGTGCGATCGAGAGCCACATGTGGTGGAGTAGGGTATAGCAGATCAATGTTTGATAAACTATTCTCCCCAGTTGACATTTTACAATCGTGCATTACATGACTGCTGAAGCGTTGTAAGGAGAGTTAACCATTTAAGAGAAATAATTAATTATGCACGCATCTTGAGCTTAAACCAGAGTCTGTGAGAAAGTGTAAACGTCGTAATTAGTCGAGATCTTTAATAGTGATGAACATCAATGGATTTTTTTGGATCAGGCTTTTGTTAAAAAATGTACTCTTGATAGAATTGACAATCAAAATATAAATGGAAAGAACTACTCCTGCGTATTTGAAGTGATGATTAATCACTTATTTATGTTCAACTGAGTGAACTTACCCCTCGCCTCTCTGCTGAAACGAGCAGAGACCTAATCCGCGACAGGAAATTTGTGTTATAAGACTTGCAGTAATCTTAAGATATAGAGTCAAAACTTAACAGAGAAGGGAGTTACAGATGGGCCAAATGGGAGCCCGTCCTCCTACCTCCAAGCAAATCAGTCATAATAGTAAGAGATGCAGGAGATAACTCAGCAGAAGGATTTTTGGATACAGGGGAACCACATAACTGTGGGGATGTAGATGCGGATACAGAAGAACGTAGGATTAAGGATGCACATTTAGCGACATCTGAGGAAACCCTTTTTGTAGATGGCTCACGTAAATACGTGGAGGGATCACCCCGGACAGGGTGGGCAGTAGTAAATGACAAATTGGAAACGGTAAAGTCAGGAATGATTGACGGAGGTTTATCTGCCCAAGTAGCAGAACGAGTGGCACTTACAAAGGCCCCAGAATTATATGACGGCCTGGAGTAGAAGGGGATCATAACCACGGGAGGAACTCCTATTAAGCACCAACAAAGGATCGAGGCATTACTAAAGCTAGCGAAAAACCCCTAGAAGCGGCAGTAATAAAAATTAAAGCGCACCAAAGGGAACCAGAGAGGGACAACCCCGACTGGTTAAAATACAAAGGGAACCAAGCCGCAGACAAGGTTGTGCAATCAGCGCTCGAACAAGAAGCAATTAGCGAGTTGCCAATAGCAGTTATGCGTCAAACAGAGGATAAAATAGATATTCGAGACATACACAGAGATACCTCAGAGGAGGAAAAGAGTAGATGGGAAGCGCAAGGAGCAAGCAGAGGGACTGACGATGTTTGGAGATACAATGACCAGGAAATTGCGCCAGAATGTATACAACATACCCTCTTGAAGCTACAGCATGGACTCTCACACGCAGGGAGAGAGGCCATGACCACTAGTATAGGAAAGGAATGGTGGTGGAAAGGAATGTGAAGAGATATAGCCCGACACTGTCACCGATGTGTGACCTGTGCGCAATACAACCCCGGTCGTCCCATAAAAATTAAGATAGGGCCCCAGCCTCGACCAAAGGGGCCCTGGGTAACAGGCCACTAGAAGGTAGAATGGGAGTGTGTGTGTACTGCTGGGAATCATTGTACGGCCATAATGCATTCTAATTAAAATATGTTACATGGATCAACCATGAATCTGCATTCAATGCCAGACAGGCTAAAAGGGAGTGCCCGTCTAAAATACCAAATTGACAAATCCATGTAGAACATAGAACAGTACAGCACAGAACAGGCCCTTCGGCCCACGATGTTGTGCCGAGCTTTATCTGAAACCAAGATCAAGCTATCCCACTCCCAATCATCCTGGTGTTCTCCATGTGCCTATCCAATACCCGCTTAAATATTCCAAAAGTGTCTGACTCCACTATCACTGCAGGCAGTCCATTCCACACCCCAACCACTCTCTGCGTAAAGAAATTACCTCTGATATCCTTCCTATATCTCCCACCACGAACCCTATAGTTATGCCCTCTTGTAATAGCTCCATCCACCCGAGGAAATAGTCTTTGAACGTTGACTCTATCTATCCCCTTCATCATTTTATAAACCTCTATTCAGTCTCCCCTCAGCCTCCTCCGCTCCAGAGAGAACAGCCCTAGCTCCCTCAATCTTTCCTCATAAAACCTACCCTCCAAACCAGGCAGCATCCTGGTAAATCTCCTCTGCACTCCTTCCAGCGCTTCCACATCCTTCTTATAGTGAGGTGACCAGAACTGCACACAATATTCCAAATGTGCTCTCACCAAGGTCCTGTACAGTTGCAGCATAACCCCACGGCTCTTAAACGCCAACCCCCTGTTAATAAAAGCTAACACATTATAGGCCTTCTTCACAGCTCTATCCACTTGAGTGGCAACCTTTAGAGATCTGTGGATATGGACCCCAAGATCTCTCTGTTCCTCCACAGTCTTCAGAACCCTACCTTTGACCCTGTAATCCACATTTAAATTAGTCCTACCAAAATGAATCATCTCACATTTATCAGGGTTAAACTCCATTTGCCATTTTTCAGCTCAGCTTTGCATCCTATCTACGTTTCTTTGCAGCCTACAACAGCCCTCCACCTCAACCACTACTCGACCAGTCTTGGTGTCATCAGCAAATTTACTGTTCCACCCTTCAGCCCCCTCCTCTAAGTCATTCACAAAAATCACAAAGAGCAGAGGACAAAACACCGATCCCTGTGGCACTCCGCTAGCAAACTGCCTCCAATCCGAAAAATTTCCATCCACCACCACCCTCTGTCTTCGATCAGGCAGCCAGTTACCTATCCAATCGGCCAACTTTCCCTCTATCCCACACTCCTCACTTTCATCATAAGCCGACCATGGGGGACCTTATCAAACGCCTTACTAAAATCCATGTATATGACATCAACTGCCCTACCTTCATCAACACACGTAGTTACCTCCTCAAAAAATTCTATCAAATTTGTGAGGCATGACTTGCCCTTCACGAATCCGTGTTGACTATCCCGGATTAATCCACATCTTTCTAAATGGTCGTAAATCCCATCCCGAAGGACCTTTTCCATCATTTTGCCAACCACCGAAGTGACACTAACCGGTCTATAATTATCATGGTCATTTCTATTCCCTTTCTTAAACAGAGGAACAACATTCGCCATTCTCCAGTCCTCTGGCACCATCCCCGTGGACAGTGAGGACCCAAGGATCAAAGCCAAAGGCTCTGCAATCTCATCCCTTGCATCACAAAGAATCCTAGGATATATTGCATCAGGCCCAGGGGACTTTTCGACCTTCAGTTTATTCAAAACTGCCAGGACATCCTCCCTCCGGACATCTATTTCCTCCAGCCTATTAGCCTGTAACACCTTCTCTTCCTCAAAAACATGGCCCCTCTCCTTGGTGAACACTGAAGAAAACTATTCATTCATCACCTCGCCTATCTCTACTGACTCCATACACAAGTTCCAACTACTGTTCTTGACCGGCCCTAACCTCACCCTGGTCATTCTTTTATTCCTCACATAAGAGTAAAAAGTCTTGGGGGCTTCCTTGATCCGACCCGCCAAGGACTTCTCATGTCCTCTCCTCGCTCTCCTATGCCCCTTTTTCAGCTCGTTCCTTGCTAACTTGTAACCCTCAATCGAGCCATCTGAACCTTGTTTCCACATCCCTACATAGGCTTCCCTCTTCCTTTTCACAAGACATTCCACCTCTCTCGTGAACCATGGTTCCCTCACTCGGCCATTTCCTCCCTGCCTGACAGGGACATACCTATCAAGGACACCCAGTATTTGTTCCTTGAAAAAGTTCCACTTATCATGAGTGCCTTTCCCTGACAGTTTCTGTTCCCAACTTATGTTATCCCAAATTATATTACTTAATATAACTGAGATAAGAATATGCTGGGAAAGTGTTTGTTACACACTGTTCGAAATTAAAGTGATAAGATTTATTGAAATTACTTCTGTTTTGAGTCGAATTACAGTTTGGAAAACAGCAGAATAAAAGCGACTGTTAATCAACGTTCAGTATTCTTAAATGTTTTATTTCCATCCCAGTTTAAGATGTTAAGTCTGAATAAATGATGGAAGCTTCCATGTGTGTCTGTGTGTTTAACAACGTGATGGCGTGAATGTTTTGTTGGTGTTCGCTATAATGTTTTAATGTTAAGAAAGGAGCTAAACCTTGGAAGGACCATGTGCTCTTTTCTTGTCTTGAAGTTAAAAAAAGAGTATAGTTGAGAAGTTAAAAGAAATGCGAAGTAATTTTGTGAAAACAAAGAGAAGCAGGAACAAAAGAATAAAATGAACATACTGTCTTTGAGTCAGTTTAAATTATATCAACTTGTGAAATGAAGCGTAGTTCTGATGACCCCAAGTGACAGCAGGAGATTCATCTCAGTTGTTAATACAAACAAATATGTTGTCCTTGAGTATTTCTAAACACCATGAATTGTTGGAACTTGTGTTACCAGTTAGATATTTTTAAATAGCATGATGATAATATGAAATTCATGACTTGTGTGATGTTCCGAAAACATGCAACAAATTGCATCATTTAAATCATCTCACATTGATGATATTTCTGTAAAATTATATACTGCCGTTGGAATTGCATGTGCCATCTATTGTTCAAGGTTTTCCAGATGTAAAAGCACTGCAAAGCTTAAAAGCTAGCCAGCTATGAATCAAACCAAAACATTTCTAATCAAGCAACAATTTTAATTGTTATATGTATTGTGCTTGTTATTGTTCTAAAATGCAGGGATTGCGATCTGGAGCAGTTTAAAAATAAAAACGACTTAAATTAAGAAGGGTTGAATATACCTGAGAGAATCGAATCATGCAGAGCCTGAACCAATTTTATATATTGATTTATATTGTGTATTGATAAAACATAATTGTGTGGGAGCAAAGGCTATTTATTCCAGACATTTAAATATTATTTGCCATAATTTGTAATAACTTGCACAATTAACATTAACATGACAGGAAGTGAAACTGGATTACTTGAGAGAGAGAAAAAAAAAAGTTGGTGACTAGCCTTACAGCCAGACTGAAAAATCTTGCAGCATTCGACTGAACACAACAGATAGCTCGAGAGCTGTGTCTGGCTCTGTGACCACGTAACACTGTTGTTTACCTTATGGGGCAATCTGTCTACAGCGGGATCATTTCTGCTCAAACAAATGATCAAATTAGATACAATGTTAGAATACATCATACAAAGATCTGAGCTGTATGGTATGTGATTTAAATAAGGAAAGCGATGGAATTTGATGAGATTATATCCCCATGAATGGATATGCAAAGTGTTATTTAATTTACACTGAGCTTTCTATGATTGTTTGCTGTCTGATTATTGGATGTCTTAATAACTGCTGTAAAGTTATGATGGCTCGAGTCATGCCCGGAGCCAGCGAGGGGACCGGAGAAGAAATATATGAAAGCATGAAGGCTCAATTCGTGCCAGGAGTCAACATGGTCATCGAAGATGAACAGCTGGTGGGAATACCAGAAGAATCCGAAGGCAACAATCGCGGAGAGGACAACCAAACGAATGGATATCTGTAGACATGGAGCCAGTGAGCTACGGGTCCAACATACACACAGAACATCACGGAGGAACGATACCCAAAAGTCTGTGTCTAAATTGCCGGACCAATGATACAGAGACTATACTATTGTTGGTCTATTGGATTATTAAATGATAATCCAGACCAAGAGAAGGGATTGTTGGAGTAAACTAAAAATCGAGACTGTTTAAGCCATTATTGTGAATTGAAAACTGTGCCTACAAGAAATGCTGTGTATGTGACTTTGCACTCTGTGGTTAACCACAAATACTCGCGCCCTGACTCAGTGACAAGCTGGGGTGAGCCATGTCTCATTTTTAGTGTAAAAATGCAAAGCAAGCAGGAATAGTCAGACAGTAAAGGACAGGAATAGTCAGGTACCTCAGGGGCAGATGGCCTGAAAAAGGAACTGAAACAGTGAGGTATGAG